>NW_027397067.1:26091301-26235992 GCF_003265705.2 Callorhinus ursinus | reverse complement strand
TGTTTTTCTTCCTTCCTTCCTTCCTTCCTTCATTCCTCTTTTCTTTCTTTCTTTCTTTCTTTTCTTTCTTTCTTCTTTCCTTTTCTTAGCAATACTACTAAGTTACACTGCTTCTGTCTACTAAGCAAATTACTCAGATAAGGCTAACAGTATTAAGGAAACTCAATGAAATACAGTTAAAATAAGTTGCAGCAGCTCTTTGTCCTTGAGTATTAGACCCAGTAATATTTAATAGTCAGGTAATTGCCAATCTGTAGAAAATTTACAAAGAATATATCTCTTCTCATCATATTATATGACATGTGTATATTAATTGTTTAGATAACTGTAAAGTAAACTTGTCAGTGTGAAGGGCCATTGTCTAAATATGATTTTATTGATCAGGTCTAGAAGTTTTAAAAATATTCACACAGGTTAATAACCAAGGAAGAGTTTCAGTTGCACTGTGGGAAAAGCTTCAAAAATCCCTCTGAACATTTAGATTTTTGCACGATTGGATTTTGAAATAAGAATAGAAAGCTTAATTGATCAATAAGAGTTGCAGTTTTCATTGAGTGGTATGAACAACACAGTCTAAGCTTTCCCTTCAAGTTCCTTGTTCGGGAAAATTTACAATTAATGGCTTTCTACAACAGCAAAGATATCCCCTTCTTCATGACTCAGCTAGGGACCTGCCAGACTAATCTATTCCCAGTGGGCTGGCCATGGTCCTTTACTCTATCTGTCTTAGCATATTGATTTCTGAGCTGTCTTATTGGTTCCTAACATAATTATAGCAGGAGTGGGTCTCTTAGTACAGCTAATACATTTACACCATGGCATCTAGGGGAGCTTATTATAATGGCATCTGGTAGTACCATTATAGTTAAGGTTCAGTTTCTATTTCTATTATAAACCTCATTCTTCAGGGACTATATATATATTAGCAGTTTTAATTTATATTTAAAGAAAAAAAAAAAGGCTGGCTTTGTGTCATCAAGATTCACACATTCCTGCCCTTAAAAGTTAATTAAACTGAAGTCTCTGTGCTTGCCACACTTCTTGACATTTTCAGGAAAACAAATCATATTTTCTATTCTTATGGGATCTTTGACTTAGCAACTAATTTGACATGTCGTTCAGTTGTGGTATCAATAGAGGTGTTTTTTATATCCCAAACATTTTATGAATAGCACATATGATTATGTTTTCATCTACAGAAGTTATGATGACTCTCGGCCCCCAAAGATTAAATAAATATGTTTATCCACCAAACAGATAGAGATTTGACAGAGACAATATTTCTTGAAATAGAAAAATTACCAAGATGATTTTTTAATGAAATATTCATAATAGAGAACTCTTTATAAACATAATAGCACAATATGTAAAAAAAGGAAATATAGCCCACATAGGACAATTTTTTCACTTTGCAAAATTTAAGACATACAGAAGATTTTAAACAATTGACTAAAATCTGGTTTGCACTTTGTAGATCTGAAAAATATGAAGCTGCCTTATCTCAAAAACAGCATGGTAACTTGGGAGTTGGGTGATCTGAACACAGATGACTTTTAATTTCTGGGTATGTGTTTGAGGCATTCAGGGTAATGACTTATTAGTGGACATTTCACTGAGGCATTGTATCCCAGGATCTTCAAATTCAATATAAATTTCAGAACATAGTAAAACTTCCTTGCCAGATTTTATGTGTTTTCTCTGACCATTCTTGGAAGTGCTGAAAGATGGTGCTTAAGACCCAAAGTGAAATCTTTAATTTTCCCATGTCTATATTTATGCTATGCAAGCTCTAATTAAACTATAGTAAAAATGAAATTCATGTAGTAGTCAAATTGGCCCTGGAATTATTTCTATTTTTATATATTAAAAAAGTATAAGAAATTGATAATATATATATAATATTACATATGCATTTAAAGATATATAACATATATATTATATAGAATATAATATATATTGATAAACTTTTCTGATAACTCAAAATTTACTTCTCTTAAGAAAATGAAGTTGTAATCTGAACACCCATTTCTAAATTGAACTGAATGTCAGTTTTTGTACTTCCCCCTGCTATAATACTTCATCTGATATTATTATTATTTTTTTTAAAGATTTTTTTATTTATTTGAGAGAGCGAGAATGAGAGAGAGAGAGAGAGAGAGAGAGCATACGAGAGAGGGGAGGGTCAGAAGGAGAAGCAGACTCCCTGCTGAGCAGGGAGCCCGATGCGGGACTCGATCCCGGGACTCCAGGATCATGACCTGAGCCGAAGGCAGTCGCTTAAACAACTGAGCCACCCAGGCGCCCCATCTGATATTATTGGAATGTGGTTTGATTCATCCATTTCTCCTATTTTTATGGCGAGCATTGTTCTAAGAACAGACAGTGGGGAAAGATTCAAAAATAAAAAGAATAAACCGTTCCTACTGGACAAAAGCTTACAGTTTAGAAAAAGAGAAAATGTTACAAATGCTGTAGTGGAGGTAAGTAAAAAATATTGAGAGGTTTAGAGCCCAGATGAGATAGTGGTGATTTTGATAAACAGTCAAGACAGACTTAAAGAAGGACATAATATTGAAACTATGTTTTGAAAGATATGTAGATAGTTTGACCATACACTAAATAGCTTCAGACTATTCTGATCAACTGATCAGTTGATTTGTCAGTGTATTTATTTACCTGCCGTATGGTCTTCCTTCCATAGAAGGCTGTTTTTAGTGAACATGTGTATGGCAACATCTACTTTTTTCTCATTCTCATTTCTTTTAATTTATGGTAGACTAGAAAGCCAATAACACCCATCAGGACTACATAAGGAGCAAAAACTAATTAGAATCTGGGTGGCCACTTTAATGGCTCTGTTACATGTAAAGTGCAAGTACGTTAATTCATGTACTTTACCATGTATCTATTTTAGACACTTTGAGCACCTCTTTTGATTACTGCTGCATTCCACCTGTAGGAGTTTGCTAAATAGTTTATTTCAGAGTAGATAAAGTAGAAATTTAAATTAGAATTTTTGGTCAACTATACTTCAATAAAAAATAAAAATAAAAATTTAAAAAGCAACATTCTCTGGTGTTGGCCTTATTGGTTCAAATCCCAGGACTCCCCTTGGCTCCTTAGTGTATGACCTTGGATAAGTTCTTGGCCCTTCTTGCCTCAGTTTCCTCATATGCGAAGTGGAAGTAATAATAGCAGCTATCTTATAACGTCTGTGGGGACTAATGGGGCTAATAATTTCTTCTTGGGGCTAATAGGACTAAGATTTCATAGTCAGCGCTTAAAACCTGGCCTGGCACATAGTAGGCACTATTTGTAAGCATTTGCTATTATGCAGTATGCTATACAACAAGATGTCCAACTCTCTATAACTCCATTGTATTGTTATCGATTGTGTCCCAAATAGATGATAAACTCCATGAGGATAGAAGCCAAACTCTTTTTGAGCTCATTCCCTCATCCACTGGGCTTTATTCTGTCTTCTGCTCTGATGGTGAGGCATCGAGGGCTTTCACACAGGGAGGGTTGTAGTCAGATTTGGGTTTTGAAAAGGTAATTCTGGCAGCCAGGGTATGATTTTGTGAAGAGAGAGCGTAGTGGGCTGAATTGTGTCCCCCTGAAATTCATGTCCAACCAGAACCTCAGAATGTGATCTTATTTAGAAACAGGGTCTGTGAAGATGTGATTAGTTAGGATCAAGATGAAATCATACTGGATTAGGGAAGGCCCTACATTCAATGGCATTCTTATAGGAAGAAGAAAGGAAACAGAGACAGAGAGAAAGCATGTGAGGACAGAGGCAGAAATTGGATTGTGCAGCTACAAGCCAAGGAATGACAGGTGAATTTGGAAGAGGCGAGGAAGGATTCTTCCCTAGAGCTCTCAGAAGGAGTATAGTCTTGCAGACACCTTGATTTCAGACTTCTAGCCATCAGAACTGTGAGAGAATAACTTTCTATTGCTGAAAGAAAGAAAGAAAGAAAGAAAGAAAGAAAGAAAGAAAGAAAGAAAGAAAGAAAGAAAGAAAGAAAGGAAAGAAAGAAAGAAAGAAAGAAAGGAATTTTTGATCATTATGTAAATATAGCCGAACAAATCTGTGTTGTCCTCTTCTTCCTAGTAGATATCACAGCTGGACCTGTAGTTAGCTATGACCACGTGACTTCCACCTAGTCAATCCACTGAGAGAGGAAGGGATGCACGCCATTTCTAGGAAAAGGTTTTTAGGATGTGAATGTACTTCCATGCTCTCTGTTTGCTCTTCCTATACTGGATAATGTGGCCCTAGTTGGTTGTAAAACCACAGAATGGAAGGTACTTGAAGGTCATGAATCACCATGTGGAGAAAAGCCATTCCCCTAAACCTGCATTTTCACCAACCAGGAATGCCATGAGGCGCTATACGATTGTACCAGACATCCTGATTTTTACTGTAACCCAGACCACCTAAATTAGCACAGTATGTTATGAGTGCCTGGTTATACATGCACTATATGCATATATATGTTTATTATTAGTGCTAATTTTATAGATTATGCATATTACATTTCAATTTTCAGTAATTTTGTTTTTATTCTTAAATAGATTTTTAAAAGCTGCTACTTATTTACTTACTTACTTACTTTGCTTTGATTTGTTTTCTTCAGAGGAGTCCCAGGGAAGACAAACACAATAACTGCATGGGATGCAGTGTTTCTAATCAGTTTTTAAATAAATTGACAAACTCAGCTCAAATAATCAATTAGTAGCTGCAGGACAGTTCAAATTTCTTTTCAGATGGGCCAGTAGTTTTGTACCCATAGAAATCCAGCCCAGTCCATTAAATATTGCTCTTGCTTATTATAGGTTATGGGCTATTGATCAATGGACATACACAGATGCCTATAATCAAAGAAATGAACTCATGATTATGCTACCAACAGGTAAATCTTTGAAGTTCATAAAATAGGTAAAATTAGAATAAACCATAAAGACATTTCAGCCAGTCCTCTTGAGTCATTTAGATTTTTTGCAAACATTTCACAAAACATAGCTAGATTTTTTTCCTACTAAAAATAAACTTTCAACATTGAACGTTTAAAAAAAAAACAAAAACATTTTGTGAGTTCTGTATGAAGCATGGAACTGTAGCAGCACAGGAATTTTACAAATAATGAGGTGAAAACAACTTAACCAAAATTTTCAAATCTTCAAAAGGATTCTACTCCGGTTTATAATAGAAGAGCCCACAGAGCCTCAGTCACAGCAAGATGGCTGAGTACTGCGCCAATACGATTCATATTCACAAAATAAGCTTTTTCTTGGTCAAGATGGCTTTACATCTCCTGTCATAACAAAGAAGAATTGCCAACTATTTATTTCAGTGTTCCTAATTGTTGTCAAAATGTGACCTAAAACTCTGACATAGAATTTTTCAAAGTCAGGATTGCATAAGGCATGCGCATTTATCAACGTTTATCCCACATTCACCTATGCGGCAGCACTTGTGAAGGCCTGTTTTTATTTAATTCTCAAGATTTTGTTGTTAATGAGAGAACCGTCTCATAAATTAGGGAAGTGCTCAATTACAAGCCTGACAGAGATTGATTTTGGTTCGGCCGTTGGTCACTACCAGCAAAGGGAAGGCCGCGGAAACCGCAACTCCAGCTAATGCTCGTCACTTCAGAGGTGATCATGGAACAAGTGTTCATTAAGGAGGGAGCGGATGCACGGCCGACGCACCCACGTGCCCTTGGCGTTGGCGGCAATGAACCGGATGCGCACTCCCCTTGCTCTCCAGTTACACGCGTTCACCTGATAGAATAATGGGGCTTTAAATAGTTGGCGTAGAGCTCTTATGAGAAAGAAACAGAACAAATTAAAGTCCTCGGCCATCAACTGTAAAACAAGAAAACAGATCTTTTTGAAATTGTAGCCACCACCCTGGAATTCCACAAAATAAAATGGCTCCCAGCTGAAAGATAACAGACCCGAAAGGTGAACTTAAAAAAAAAAAAATCTAACTTGGTTCAGCTACATGTCATGAATTCTTTCCTGAAACTCATTAAAAGTAAGATTCTATCAATTGGAATTGTAAGAAAATTGAAAAATAAAACAATACAATAAAGAAATGTCTGAATTCTAGTTCTTTGAGAAAGAAAATAAAGTTTAAAAATATGATTTTTTTTTGACTACCTGATAGACAACCCAAAATTTCGGGTGCCTGGGTGGCTCAGCGGGTTAAGGGTCTGCCTTCAGCTCAGATCATGATCCCAGGGTCCTGGGATCCAGTTCCCCATCAGGGTCTCTGCTCAGCGGGGAGTCTCCTTCTCCCTCTCCCTCTGCCTTCTATTCTGCCTACCTACTGTGCTCTCTCTCTCTGTCAAACAAATAAATAAAATCTTTAAAAAAAAAGCCAACCCAAAATTTATATAAAGTTTCAATCCTTTTTAAATTTTTCAAAGTAACTGCTATTATTTAATATGTTTAGAGAAGTTCAGATATATTTTCTGCCTAAAATAACCAGCAAGTGCTAGTTGGATCACAAAGTACATTTATAAGTAAAAGTAAAACATATCAAACTATGATATAAGAGAAATTGTGGTTGTTTTAAGCCCCCGGAAGGGACCCTTCTTCCTCTCCAGTCATGCTGTTGCTAGCGTAACAACCTCTCTCCTCCAAAATCATATATCACATTTTGACGACTAAACAAAGGTATTCCGTTCTATTTTTTTATCACAGATTATTTGTTTCCATAATTACATAAGGCAGAATAAATGTAAAAGTTAAAAAATGGAGGACTTTGGCTTAGTAAAGTCCCATGGTCAAACAAAGTGTCTCAATTATGAGGTTTAGTAAGGATATTATTAAGACATTAAACAAAATTCCCTAAATCTGATTGTTGCTTTCAAGGATTAAAAAGGACATTTTAAAAATATGCAATATATCAATTTTGGGTTCTGATATCTATTTATCTTAGTTATCCTCTTAGAGGTTCAAATTGCAGTGTGCATATAACTAAAGTGACAGTATAGATAAAATGGCTGTTTCTCTTTCTGTATCTCTTTTCCTTACCCATTCCCTACTCAGGAAATTAGATAATTATTGAAATGCATTAATTCCAGGGTGCCTGGGTGGCTCAGTCATTAAGCGTCTGCCTTCGGCTCAGGTCATGATCCCAGGGTCCTGGGATCTAGTCCCACATCGGGCTTCCTGCTCCGCGGGAGGCCTGCTTCTCCCTCTCCCACTCCCCCTGCTTGTGTTCCTGCTCTCGCTGTCTCTCTCTCTGTCAAATAAATAAAATCTTTAAAAAAAAAAGAAATGCATTAATTCCATTGCCAAATCTGAGATAGAAAGGTAAATATCTCACATTTTTCTTCAAAAATTATATTTAACTGTATCTTCAATAATATGAAAACAAAACAATAAATATGTTATTTATAATTTTAGAGCTTTTGTTTGTTTTTCGTTGGGCAGTATAGTGCTAGGATATTTGTGTGTCGTGTAGACAATAAAACTTAACAATGTTTCTCTGGAACTGAAATACACAGCTCAGATTTTTCTATGAGAAAGGAATAAAATCCATTTCCTTAGGAGCAAATATAAACTGAATGTATTTTCAAGAGAAATAAAACTGTAATGCCCTAAAATGTAAAGTTCCTTTCTTTTTAAAAGTAACATCACGGGGCATTGGGATTATTTTTCTGCTTTGCATTGTTTTCAAAGTCGCCTAATGGCAAGCATGGACTACGCATTGACTACAACTGTGTTTTGTAAGCAGGCTTCATGAAATAGCACATTTGTTGGGAGCTGAGGATGAATATCACTATAGTTATTAAATTACTGTTCTTTAAAAAACATTAGACAAATAACAGGAAATCACGCTGTGCAGCAAGATAATATAATAAGGCTTCAATTATAAGAGTTAGAACAATAAGTGAGCCTCTAAATGGCAAAGTTGAAAGTGGCCTTTTATTGTAACTTAACATTTTCATGGTTTAGAAATTCAATCACTATTTCTTCAACAACAACAACAAAAATATAGACTGTGTTTATCTGTATGGCATATGTAATTTTTTTATAAACCTATAGAGTAATAGCATTTGAGGAAAATTACTTTGTAGTTTAATTCAACGAATGCTATTTGCAGCTACATTTTAGTTTCTAGTGACTGAACAATTTATCAGCTGAGCTAGTTACAAAGGACCCAAATCTCATGTCTCTTTTGGCCTTAATTTTACTCTTTGGACTATGGTTTCAAGGGAAACTGAAAATGTGCACGAATATCACATGGGCATTGGATAGAGTGACAAGTTTATACCTACCACACTTCATGAGCCGAAGTATAGGACATGTAAACATCTCTAAAAATGTTTAGAAATTCATAAGTCTTCTGCTATCATAATAACTTAATCATTCTCATTCATTTGATGTAGTAACGATTAATCCTCAGATTACCTTTTAATTACCTCACTGACTAGAAAAATCCTTCTCAAACATCCAATACCTCCGGAAACATTCTGACTCTCATTGCAAGACTAGTTTATTACTTCTGTACTCCAGTATCTCCCCTACATTCTGTGGCAGCTTCTATGGAAATAATAATATCTTTCTTGATCATTGACTCTGTGCTAGGCATGTGTGTGCTATTTCATTTGCTTTAACAATCTCATATATAGAGATGAGTACTACTGAGGTTCTCACTCCACAATGAGGAAGACTTACTAAAGGCAAAGCTGCAAAGTCATCAGCTAAAAAGTAGTGGAGCTGGGTCTGTACTCTAGATATTTCTAATTGCAGAGTTCATTCTCCTTAATCATTCTTGTATGTTGTTTGTCACTTTAGATAGGAAATCCATAAATCATATGGATTTAGTTCAAGGATAATCTGAGTCATAAATACCACTCTATGTCAGAGGTGCCCTTCTGCTCTAGATTGTCCATTTAAAACAAAACAAAACAACAACCACAAACCAAGCCTGTGTGCTTTGGTTCTCTATGCACATAGGCTAAGTAACTTCCAAGAAGTTTCCTGAGCCCTGTATGAGAGATTCGCAGGGAAAGATGGGAGTGTACATTGCTATGTGCAGTAGTTTGCATCATTGACCCCAATTTTTACTCCTCCATTCATAAATCCTTTTGCCGTGGCCTTGTCATGGGCAGAGTATACATTCCCTTTCCCCTGACTTTGGGCTTGGGTGTGTGACCTGTTTTGGCCAATGAGAAATAGGCACGAGTGATAGTGTGCCAGATTTCAGGCTGGGGCCATCAGAGATCTCACATGTTTCTGCTTGCTGTCTTGTATCTCTGTCATTGCCATAAGAAGAATATACCCTGGCTAGTCTATTGGTCTCAGGAAGATACAGAGCAAACCTGCCCAACCGGACACAACCCAGGGCAGCTGAAACCCAGCCGGACCACAGAAATGTGAGTGATAATAGATTATGTTTCTCTAAGCCATAGGGTTTTGAGGTGCTTTGTTATGCAACAATATTTGTGGCTAACTCACCGTGCATAAGGAAAGAATCACATTGAGTTAGCGTTAGTTCGGGGCTTACTATTTTCAATAAATAAAATAATGATAGTATTGTATTGATCATTAAGACCTTGCCACCATGATATTTTGATTCCTAATACTTCTAAACTTTATCTTGATAAGTAAGATAAAGTCATGGAGCTCATGGTAATTAGAAATATGTTTTTTTGATCAGGTTTAATCCTCTACTTCTGACATAACAGACTTCTGGATCAGTGAAGAACTCTCTGGAGCCTGGTTAGTAGTAAAGCCAGGGAGGTAGGAGGAAAGAGACACTCTAATGAATTAGTGTGTTAGGATATAATATCCCTCCTTTGAGGATGACATACTGAGACTAAATTTAACGTGATCCTCTATAAAGAATCAATATTGTGAAGTCACATGACCCAAATGGCACACTAAAATCTTATTCACTTTTTTTTGTAACTGATTTATAAAACTTTGAAAAAACTCACAATAGCACATTGTTTACTTTAAAGCTTTACGGTACTATAAGTTTAAAATCACAACCAGCACTTAAGTTATAGTCAATCCAGCAAACAAGAGACAAAAAAATTTACAAGAGTTAAGAACTGACTGATACATCCTTTATCTTTTTTTAACTAATGCATAAGTGTGGAATAAGATACTCTAGTTCAAAATCATATTCACTACTCTCTGTATCTTCTAGCTCTATCCTCTTGCTAACTCACGGAACTTTCTGTAATGACTCTCAAGAATTAAAACTGATATGTCCCAATGCCCAACGTTCTCAGGATAAATTCGCATATAATCATAGTCTAAGTCCAAGACGAGACAACAAAAGTAAAAGGACAGCTATGGTCCTGTTCTTGTGGCCAAAGAGCTGCCTTTTTAATTAACCTCTGAAGGCAAAAGGTATTTTAACTTATGGCATGATGTTTGGCTTGCCCTTCAGTGGAGCTCATAGATCCTGCTAAATGACTTTGGCCAGGCTCCTAGGTAATCATCCCAGCATGTATTCTAAAGTTTCATTACTATTCTGAGACTTCCTTTTTCTACCACCCCATTTTTATCCAGAACAATGCCTTTTATTTTTATTTCACAAAGAACATGGAGGTTCTATGAACTACCTCAATTTTCTGCCCTTCCTTTTGTACGCCTATTAGCATTGGCACCAATCTCAGAAATTCTTCCTATACAAAGCTTCTCTTCTAATGCAATGCTAATTTATTCATATGCGCTCTTGATTCCTGAGCCTTCAACCTTTCATTTTCCACCGAATCCTTTAGTACACAAGCATGCTGACATATCTGCCACTTCCACACACTTCCCAACTCACTCTCCTCTCTGGCGATCTCCATATTGCTCTGATTTTGAACCAGGCTTACAGAAAGAGTAGATAAACTTCCAGTTCCACTTAATAGTGTTATTTGTATCAGACTAATTTTACACTAGATACAAATGCAAACATGGAACAAAATACATAGCAAAACTGTAGAAGCATCATGGAAGAACCAAAGCAAAAAAAGGATTCAAAGAGCCATAATTCTATGAGGAAGAAAACAGAAGTGAGGTTTTCACTAATACCTGATTTTTTCACCAGGAGTAATTCATCACATCTTGCTAGAGAGAATAGAGTTCTTTCAAAAATAGCCTCTCTGGACTGAGGAGAAAGAGGTTGGAGTCAGGGGTTGCCAAAGCAGCTAGTACTTGAGGGAGGAAATCCTACAGAGGGTGACCTGCAGAAGATTAAACCCAGAAATGGAATATTATTTGGCAATAAAAAGGAATGAAGCATTTGTATGCTATGACATGCATGTTGTAATTCATCAAGTAACTACTAAGATTAATATTAAGTAAATTTTCAGTAAGCCAATTAAAAAAAGAGAAAAATGAAATAAAAATACTTGAATAACCCAAAAGTAGTAACTAATGGAGAAATGACAGGACAAAGTAAAGATGGGAGGAACAGAAAACAAGCAAACAAAAAATTAATTTAAAATTACTGTTAATACTTACATGAAATATAACTGGAATAAATAATTCAATTAATGCCAAAGGCTGCCAGACTGGAAAAAACAAAAAGCAAAATCCAAATATATGCTGTTGATAGGAAACATATGTTGAATATAAGGACAAATAAAAATGGAAGAACAATATTAAATATGAAAACACTAACAGAAGAAAGCTAGTGTAGAAAAGGTGAATTTTAAGGCAAAAATATTACACGATACAAATGGGAACATTTGATTTTTAAAAAGTTCAATTCAACATAAAGATATAGTAATCCTGGGTGCATACACCCACCACAGTGACAAAATTTATTAAATAGAAATTACAGCACCAAGAGGAGAATGAGGCAAATCTACAATCCTATTTAGAGAGTGAAACATACTACTCTCAGCAATTGTAAAAGAACAGCAGAAAAATATATTAGTTAAGATTAAACTTGATTTGAGTAACACAAATAACCAATTTGAACTAATTATTATATATCAAACACTATATCCACCAGGTTATAAACATCAGGGTGCATGTATCCCTTTGAATCAGTATTTTTGTATCCTTTGAATAAATACCTAGTAGTGCAATTGCTGGTTCATAGGGTAGCTCTATTTTTAACTTTTTGAGGAACCCCCATACTGTTTTCCAGAGTGGCTGCACCAGCTTACATTCCCCCCAACAGTGTAGGAGGTTCCCCTTTCTCTGCATCCTCACCAACATTTGTTGTTTTTTAGCCATTCTGGCTGGTGTGAGGTGATATCTCATCAATTTTAGCCATTCTGGCTGGTGCGAGGTGATATCTCATCACAGTGTTGATTTGTATTTCTGTGATGATGAGTGATGTTGAGCATCTTTTCATGTGTCTGTTAGCCATCAGTATGTCTTCTTTGGAAAAACTAACATCTTCTGCCCATTCCTTAACTGGATTTTGACGGTTGAGTTTGATATATTCTTCATAGATTTTGGATACTAACCTTTTATCAGATATGTTGTTTGCAAATATCTTCTCCCATTCTGTAGGTTGCCTTTTAGTTTTGTTGGTTATTTCCTTCACTGTACTTCATCTTGATGAAGCCCCAGTAGTTCATTTTTGCTTTTGTTTCCCTTGCCTCCAGAGACGTGTCTAGTAAGAATTTGCTATGGGTGAGGTCAAAGAGGTTGCTGCTTGTGTTTTTCTCTAGAATTTTGATGGTTTCCTGTCTCACATTTAGATCTTTCATCCATTTTGAATTTATTTCACAACTGAATGCTAACAAAATTAGGCTTCAAAAGATGCAAATTAAAATCAAAATGGAACACAGCACAAAAGTGTCAGACAGGCAAATATCAAAAAGGTGGAAAACACAAATGTTGGCAAAGATACAGAATAACTCCCACACATTTGCTGTTGGGAGGATGAATTGGTGCAACCACTTTGGAAAATTTTGGCATTTTCCTCTTAAAACTAAATGTATGCCTACATTGATCTAACAATTTCATTCTTAGATATATACACAAGAGTAATGAGTATAATGCTCCCAAAAGAGAAGTATAGGAATGTTAATTGCAGCAATGTTTGTAATAAGTAAAAACTTGCAGTATCTGTAATAACCAAGAACTCTTCACCAATATGACCAAAAAAAAAAAAATAGCAGTTTAAAATTTTGAGTATATTCACACCATGGAATACAATGGAATGCAAAAAAAGTAAATGATAGCTCCATGCAACAACATAAATTTTGCCATTGAAATTTGAGAGAAGGAAGCTAAACACAAAATAGCATGTTTTACATGATCTTATTTGTATGAGGTTAAAGAACAAGCAAATGCAATTTATCATGATAGAAATCAGTAGAGTGGTTGTCTCCTGGAGCTGGAAGGGTATGACAGGGAGGAGGCATATGGGAGACTTCTGGGCTGCTGGAAATTTTCTGTCTCAAGTTAGGTGGTTGTTACACATGCGTATCTAAACATACATATTCACTGAGCCTGTCTCCTGTAGCTCAGTCTTTTTTTTTTTTTTTAACTGCATTTACTCTCTCTTGATGCTTCACTATGACCACTTCACTATCCGTTACATCCAGGTTTACCTCTCTCCACTCCACTGAATCTGCTACACTAATTTGGTTAATTAATCATGACCCTTTCACAACATGCAATGGGTGTTTAAAAATTCCGATATTCCTTAACCTCTTTGCCATATTTCCCATCATGTATTGCTAGTTCCCCCACACCCCCCCACTACTGCTCACTCACTAGACCACCAGCTTCTGCTGCCTTTCCCTGCCCTGTTCTCATAAGGAGCTGGCCAGGCTTTCTGATAGCACAGAGGTTGTCTTTGTGCACATTATTTTAAAATGCCCCCTCTGGGCAGATGGATTACAATAAGGCATTTGCTCTGAACAAATGAATTAACAAAAAAGGACTTCTCTATTTGATCTGAACCAGCCGTGCTGCGGGGAAGATGGCCCTGTAAATGGACAGGCCATATTTCAGCCTTAATTCTTTACTTTACCCCTTGGCTAGAAGCCCTTGTGAGGAACTTCACCTGTATAACAATTCCCTGTAATATCTTGCCTGGAATAAGTTTATCAAAATCTTACTTATGTGAGTCTCAGTTCAAGTGTGAGCTTGTCTGTGATACACTCCCAGCCTTCGGCCCCCTGCATAAATTAATGAATAAATCCAGTAGCAAATAAAGACAAAATAATAATATCTACAAGAAAAGTGCAGTGATTGAAATGGAACCATCAGATCCAAATTTAGGAAAACAGAAATGTCCAGTGTTTGAAAGTGTGGATTTACAAAGAATAAAAAAGAAAAGTTAAAGTAATGGATTAGGTGTTAGGTGTTAGGTGTTAGTCTAAATGAAATACCCAAGGCCACTAGAAACTCACTTCACTTATATTTATTCCATGTATGTTTAATAGGTTTTATTTTTTTATTTTTTATTTTTTTAAGATTTTATTTATTTATTCATGAGAGACAGAGGGAGAGAGAGGGAGAGAAGCAGAAGGAGAAGCAGGCTCCCAAGGAGCAGGGAGCCCAATGCGGGACTCGATCCCAGGACCCCGGGATCACGACCTGAGCCGAAGGCAGATGCTTAACCATCTGAGCCACCCAGGCGCCCCTAATAGGTCTTATTTTTTAAAGGTTTTATTTATTTATTTGACATACAGAGAGAGAGCACAAGCAGGGGGAGCAGCAGAGGGAGGGGGAGAAGCAGGGTCCCCACCCAGCAAGGAGCCCGATGCGGGGCTCAATCACAGGACCCTGGGATCGTGACCTGAGCCTAAGGCAGACACTTAATGGACTGAGCCACCCAGGCGCCCCTAATAGGTTTTAAATACTCTGCCTTTCAATGTCTGATATTTTACAAACTAAAAAAGGAAGATTTTTATCTGAGTTCGGCTTATTTTATGAATTCCCTAACTTAAGTATTTTAAAGAACTTGTTGGACATACCAAAGTAGGGTAATATCATCCTCTGTTTTCAGATACTGCAGTAACAAAATGCTGTGTAACATTGACTAAACATCCCTAAGTGTTCCTACCTAAAGATTCAACACTAGACTTAGTGAAACAAAAATATACAATGGCACAGAAACTGACATTTTGATGATATTTTGCAATATTTGAAGAACTTGTGTTTTGGATTTCATTTCTGCAGCAACTCCAATAAGTAAAATTCATCTTTCTAATTTTAAGAACACCAAACAACTACATTAAAAATTTTTATGAGTTCATTGCTAATACAAGACATTGTGCCAGGCACTGTAGGTGACTTACAAGAGTAAATAAGTTATTAAGACATTCTCCATCTCAAGGGAGGGAGAGACATATACAAAGAGATCAATGATTTGGGACACAGACATTATTTGGCTTGGCCCTTTGCTATATCCCCTATCAAGGGTGAAAACTTGACAGATTACACCACCATCAGGTGTAAGAAACAATAGCCAATTCTTATTAAATGTGCATGGCCAATTAACTATTATTTTGGAACAATTCTGTTGACTGAATGCTTCCCATGTTGAATTCTTGGTAAAAGATGTTCTGAGAAAAGACTCATTAGTAGTGAAGTCCTCTCATTAACGGACATTCCCATATCTAGCTTCCCCCCCCATATTGATTAAACAAAGAAAGTTGATCTCTGAGTCTTTACTGCAGTTAACACTCATAAGTTCATGTGTCATGTAACATCTCAGGAGGAATTCAATGCATAGTATCATTGCTGCGGCTCTTCACTTATATTGGCTCTTCCCTTTGTACTTACGCTGGGACATGTCCGTGACATCTTTTCAGTGTGAGAAGATTATTTTGCTCTCACTGCCTCTTACTCTGCTTCTACTTTTACTTCTACCTCTTAGGTTCAGAATTCTTAGCCTTCTTGAGCAGATGAACTACAGCAATTTCTCCTCCTCTAAAAGTTCTACATTTCGAGGTGCACTCAGACACAGAATTATAGTGGGGCACAGATGTGACAGTTGACGATATAGAGGAGCTTTGAGATTCTCCTTCTCTATCCTCCTGTCTCAGGAAAGCATACCATATGTCTGCTCTCAAAACTCTAATCTTTCCCCTCTTGCTGTAAGTGCAATTTACCAAAAATATGCTTTCTTTTAAACTCTGAATGAAGAAAAAGAGAGAGAAAGAGGAAGAGAAGAAGAGCTAAGATGTCCATTCTTGTCAACTTATATAGAGAAAATTAAGTTTTAGAAAGGATTTTTTTCTTGGGAGATAAATAATAGAAAATTTTTACTTAGAATGCTTTGTGTTGTCTGCCATTAAAAAAATATTATTATAATTGTACTTAATTAATTGACCTGTGTTTTACATGGAAAAATATTCAGAGTCACTTTATTCATAATTAGGTTGTTTTCAAGTCTTTCTGAAATAATAAGAGTGATTAGCAATTAGAAGTTTAGGAATGAAGTAAAACATTTCTGATTGATATAATGACCTTTTGCTTAAACTATGTTTTACCCCTACCTTGTTTTGGCGTGTTTTGTTTGTTTTTAGCAGATCATTGAAGGTTCTTAGTTGAGAAATAGGTATAATATTATTTACAAGTCATAACGGAGTCCTAATCTATGCAACTGAGGAACCAGAGGGATGAATGCAAAGATGTTGCTAAGGTAGAACTGATGGTGTCAAGGAATTAATTGCTTGAAGATAGAGAGAGTAGTAGTCTTGCCTGAGAGACTAAGAAAACAAGAAGAACAGGGTTTTTTTTTTAAGATTTATTTATTTATTTGAAAGAGAGAGAAAGAGCATGAGCAAGAGGGGCAGAGGGAGAAGGAGAGAGAATCTCAAGCAGACTCCATGCTGGGTGCAGAGCCTGACGTGGGGCTCGATCTCACAACCCTGAGATCATGACCTAAGCTGAGATCAAGTGTCCGATGCTTAACAGACTGAACTATCCAGGCACCCAAGAAGAACAGTTTTGAAGGAGAGATGTGTAGAGCTTGAAAGTGCTCCAGATCTCCTGTGAGAGATATTTCAGAATGCAGTGAAAACACAGGTCAGAGGGTTAGGGAATAAGACACACCTAGAGACACAGTTTTCATAGTCTTTTGCATAGAAGTGAAAATTAAAATGGTAGCAAGTGTTTGAAATTACCAAACTAAAGTGAGTAAGGAGAGAGAAGAGTGGATGCAAATATGCCAGGAAGGGTGAGAGAAAAGATCATAGACTTAGGAAGATGATCAGAATGCAGATTTGCAGAAAGCAAGTGAGAGGAATCATTGAGAAGAGAAGGTGTCCAACTGTGTCAATGATGCCAGGAAGAATTCAGAAAATTAGACAATGGGCAATGGATTGAAGAGGAATTCTGGTATAGGAAGTGTTAGCATGAGGAAAAGCTGAAATACTTAAAGACTGATGGGAAAGAATTGGGTAGAGTCAATATATATGTTAGACAGATGAGACAACTGTTGAAGAAGGATTCCAGAGAATAGCAGGGCATTAATTATCACAAACAGAAGATTGGTCTTAAAAAGAAGTGGTTTGTTTGTTTGTTTGATTTCTCTGATTTTGGGGGAAAAGAGCAAAAATAATGGTGCTTATGCACAAGGAGAATTTGAACAATAGGGAAAAAAAATGAAGTTAATTCTTATCCAGATTTTAAATACAGTAGGAGTTAAAGGTACCTGCTCAGAGAAATGTGATATAGTATATGTTTGAGGACTTGGGGCAAGATGACTGTGGATGTGCAAAGTGGGAGTGAATATTGAGAGTAGCTTTTAAAATTCAACTAAGATTGGCCAGAATGAATTTAAAGTGTAACCATTGTAAGTTCTTCTTTCCCCCAGGAATACTTACAACTCAAGAGTCAGGGTTTAAAAAAAAAAAATGTGCATTTGAGTCTACTTGATTTTGGGTGAAGATATCAAAATATAGCAAAAAACCCAATGGCATATGGAATCATAATGAAGGCAAGGAGGAGGAATGTTCACCTGTGTTAATGAATAGAGCCAATAGATTTAAAATCATAATAAATCACATTCAAAAGACATGGATAATAAGAAATTTAAGATTCAATAAAATAATACATTTTTCAAATATTTATGGGTAGTGGAAATTACACAATGTTATACTTATAGCACATTTTGACTCAATTTTATTTTTGGTAAAAACTGAATGCTAAAAAGCTCATTTAGAAATGGATCAGAAATTCCTTCAACAAAACAAAAGAAAATATAAAGGTGGTGGGGGCATGCTACTGAGCTTCTAACATTGTCCCATAAGAAGAATAAAATGGAAAGAATGCCATTAATATAAGTGATATTTATATTAATCTTGCCAAAAATCAAAGTAGTCTGAACTCTTCTCAGAGTTGTCCTCGGAAGTACTTGAAAGAAAAAGAGGAAAGATAGCATATTAAGCAGGAGCATATGCTAAAGCCAGATTGGAACAATAAACAACAAAAAGAAAGCACCTCTAGCATGACACAGTACTACTTGAGGGAGCACAGCTTGCAACTTCAACAGAAGGAAATGGAGGGATTTGGATGGAATAAGAGAAACAGGAACCAGGTGCAGTGGCAGAAGTTCCCAGTCTTGAAAACAGGAACCTTCCCAATCTCTGTTCCTATTTGATTAAGTAGACAGGAAGTGGCTTATCTATGAGAGATTAAATAAAATATTGTCTTAATTTTCATCCAGAGTCAGATTTTTATCGGTAAATGCCACTGAAGAAGATGGGAAAGCTGAGGCCGTTAGCAAGAGAGTAATTAAAATAAAGTTCATGACAACTTCAGCTGAAGAAAAGGGGAAAAAATAAGAATGAAGCATATTGAGGGACAGAGAGAATGAGGTGGGGTCAATGGATTTTGCATAGAGACCAAAGCTGCTTCTGGAAGAAGCAAAGTAGGAAGGAGAGAGGTTATCACTGAAGAGTAGGGTTTTAGCATCAGAGATTTTGGGAACTGGGTAATTGGAGTCTAAAGGTTGTGCTGTGGGAAGTGGAAGTGGAAAGGAGGAAAAAGGTCATGGGAGGAATAGGTACACTGGCGTGTGTCAGCTATGTCCTTCATATCTACTTTGAAGCCTGCATGGACGATGAAAGCAGCTGGAGTAGAAAAGAGTATGAGTCTAAAAGTCCTCATTAATACATTAAGTGGTCATAATAATCCGAACAAACCAAACAGAAACACCTGCCAGTTTCTTTCATGCTGGCCAGGAACTGTTAAGTATCCACTCCCATTAAATGCCAACGTTTCTTCCTTAATAAACCATCCAAAAAACCAGGATAAAATGAAAGTATTTACAACTGTTATTATATATTCGATGGCTTTCCAATACATTGTTTTTCAAACGCCCTTAACTGGCACCCTGAGTGGGTAGAAGGAGCTGACGATAAGGTTCCTGTGCAGGCATGTTCCTGTGTCACCAAGGCAATGGCTCACCCACTATGAAATACAAGAAGATAATGAACCCCGTAGCGGGGTTTAATGAATATACTAGTGAAGTTGGAGTTACACACCTTGGAGGATGAGCAAAAGAAAGGGCAACATGAGGGAGAAAGCAAGGACGTGTAGTATTAGGAGTCATGGGGAGAGGTAGAACTACGTGTACTAATCTAACACTGACAGAGTTTTTTAACACTCCATTCCAGCACAGCACAAGAAATCAGATTTTGATCAAGTTCAGCATTATGTCTCTATGGAGACTCATCTTCAGCCTTTAGGACTCACATATGCCATGTGACTATTCACACTAATTTTTCAGCTGTCATTAGTCTACCTTTCTTGTGGAAAGTGGATGGAACCAAGTAGGTGCCCAGAACATTGGCAGGGAATCTGTAAAATTTAATATACTTTAAAGGAAGATTTTGAGCCAAGAGGTAGAATTTTCAATGAGTAGCAGTTAGTGACCAGCAATGAGGAGAGAGAAAGGATGCTATATCTGAGGGTATGAGCCTCAAAAGAAGTCTTGCAGAATCTAGAGTTTTGAAAAAACTCCAGGCAACAGAGCAAACAACTACTCCATCTTCTGGCAATGAAGTACCCTGACTATAGCAGGAGAAGTTAATTCCATTGGAAAGGGCTGCTAGAGAAGCAATGATCTTAAGAGACATCTTGTTTCAGTTAAATCGAGGAGGTGGCAAATATGAAGATGAAAATATGAAAAAGTTAACTGACTGCAGAAGAGATTTTTAGAAGGCTGGTGCAACTGATGTTCAGACCAGATTTCAAGAGAAGACAGAAAGGGGAGGTTTGTATTTCTGGCAGTGACCTTGTAAAATGGAGGTGATAGGTATTTTGGGAGGTTCCAACAGTTTCTGCCAAAAGGGGGGTGATTGCTTCTGACGTAGAAGCCCAAAACTATTCACTCAGTGCTCCAGCACTTCATAGGGCAGGGGCTTCCCCAAATCACATGGGGAACCATTTCTTCAGATGCCTTTAAAATTCACCTTATAGGGGTGCCTGGTTGGCTCAGTCGGTGGAGCCTGCAACTCTTGATCTCTAGGGGTTATGAGTTCAAGCCCCATGTTGGGTGTAAAGACTACTTACAAATAAAATCTTTAAAAAATTAAATACATGCACCTTATATCTAAATTTTCTCTCTTTTATCAGCACTAAAGAGTTAGTTACTCATTTGCATCCATTGATTTTGGTGTTTACTCTTTTACATTCTGATCTGCAGTTGGGCTCCTTTCTGTGCGAGGGTTTTATTTTAGTTACTATCAGTAAAAGACATAGGGCTTAATAGAATACTTAGTCCTAGATTTAGGCAATAATGAAGGATAATGATAGGCATAATGATAATAGAAGAGTATCCTCTCTACCCATTGTTAGCACACACATTCATTAGACATTCCATTAGGTTAGACATTGTTTTGTCTTTTTATCCCTCAATCAGGTGATTGGTCTTCTAACTAGGATTAAGGTAACTGGGTTTTCCTCCAGGAGGTTGGGAATGAGGACTGAGACTAAGGGGTAGCAAGTCAGTATGGGATGGTCTCCTAAGGAGAAAACACTTTGAGGCCATGTGTAGGCGATGTGGAGGTCATGCATGGTCACGTCCAAGAGGATCGTGGAGTGCACATTTGTCAGAGGCCCTGAGTACTTGTCATAAAGGTGAGGTGAAAAGTGAGTCATTTTATTGAAGACTTGAGAGTACTGGCTATTCTTTTCATGATTGGAAACAATTTTAATGAGTAAAATAAAAATGTAGATCTTAATCCAAATAAGTGGACAGAGCCCCCAAATGGTGATTCTAATAATAGAAAAGCTCAAAGGTGTCTCATGATTATCTTAACTTAGGCATGATAGAGTCATTTTCAACCAACATTTACTGGGGGCCTACAACATACGTGCCACAGTGGAGCATCTCACTTTATCTCGTCCCCGTAATGATTCCTTCCCCTGCTATCCTCACAAAGGGTAAACGATTAGCAATATTTCAGAACTGAATTCAGGGCCTTTGACTTCAAGCTTTGTACTTTTTCTACTATATCTGGCTATCATTCAAGAAAATAGTTTATTTTGGAGTAGAAAACTCACTGGTTCTTAGAGCATAATAACATCTATTTATTAGCAGTGCTGTTTCCTATTTATTCATTTAGTATCGCCCTCATTCCAAAATGATAGAACCGCCAAAACAAATAAGTAAGAAAATTTGAGCAAAGAGAGAATTAAAATGGGAAATTCAACCAAAATCATATGTAAGATTCATCAGTCCCTCTTTATTGCACGTAGAAGGGTTTTGAGCTTACTAGCAATCATGAAAAAGGGAGAGGGAGGGAGAATTTAATGTTGTATGCTTGCCGTGTTATAGCATTTGCACACGATATTACAATTTTTGTTTCCTTGTGTGAGTTACCATGTAGAGTATGATAAAAAAAACAATTAAGGTCTTGTTTCCAAGTATGTCTCCAGCATTTCTCACTCTTCTTGGTACACAGTGGAATCTCAATAAATATTTGTCGAGTAAATGAAAGAATTAATGAATGGCTAAGTGAATAACCATGAAAGCATCAATCATCCTATAAAAATATAAAAAGAATTGAAGGAATTAGCTCATGAATATTTTTGTAATAGTTTGCTCCCACTGCCACACTAAAGGGGATGAATAGCTTTCACATAACTGTGGTTCCTAAATCGGTGTTGCTTTGTACCTTTTTCTTTCTTAAATTCACTGTCAGTAGAACTCTTTTTTTTCCCCCTCAGACTTCTCACCCTTAATGTTTAGCACAAATTGAAATGTACCTAAAACTTTCCTCTCTCTGTTTTTTTTTAACCAAATGAAGAGATATCTCTGATGAGATTTTTAGTCCTCAAGTGTAGACACAAGTTTGAACAAAAAGAAAACGCCAATTTTAGCCATGTTTACAATCAAATGACTTTTTACATATTTAAAGCTATGTTTTATCTATTTTAGCTTCACAGTAAGCTGCCCTCTAAATATCACTGAATATATCTGAATGCATGACCAGGTCCTCAGTGTTGGATATCTTCATTTTCCCACAACATTTAGAGAGATTCTGTAACACTCAAAAATATCAGGTAAGAAACAACCTGTGGTAGAGTCCATGAACAATTTATCAGAGGGTGTGGTTTTCCTGTCTAAAGCTCTGTAATGCCAGAGATGAGAAGAATTTCCTGTATTCTCCTCTATCCCTTCTAAATTAGGCAGATTATTCTGATCTAATATTAAGGCCACCACTTCTTCAAAAATTATATTGAATTTGACACCTGTGAATTATTTTTTTTCTTACAGGACAATATTTTCAAATATATAAAATCCTTGGAAGTTTTCACAAAAGTTCTAAATTGCCTTAATTCAATAAACACCATATTCATTATTGAAGCACAATAGCTATTAGACAAATAGACAATGTAGTTCTATTCTGAATTTATAAGGGATCTTCAAAGATAAAGTGATCTTTCCTCAAGAAGTCAAAAAGAAAATGCACCTATACCATTTTTCCCAAAGAAAGTAAAAAAACAAAAACAAAACCATGAAGTTAATATATCTCACCTTTCTTGCCCACTGTTCTATTTTGCTTTTGCCATTTGTTTCCCAAATATTGATTTGCAAATGATAAAATAAAGAATCGACTGTTTCTTAATTTTGTACAGCCAACATTTCTCTAAATTTCACAAATAAGAAAAGTATGTGTATTCACTATTGTACAAATTGTTCTGTGAAATAACTCTAAAATTCATAGTTTATATGCTACATTTGTATGCGGTTGTGTGGTTTTTTTAAGAAAGACTTCAGCAGCTCATAATGTGGTAGTTATTAAGAAAGCAGATTTTTTTCCGTGAGTAGTGAAGGGGCATGTTTATAAGATCTGCACTACAGAAATAGAGCATGAAGTAGAGAAGCATGACTCTTTTTAGGACTTGCTTCCTTCTCTTTCTAAACACCTACTAGAGACTATCATTAAGTCATATGACTTTTTACACTGAGGTGTTGATATAAGATTCTAGGATAAGCCCAATGAAAATTTCATTATTGCCAATTAGAATTCTCTAGCGGGGTTTAAACCAGTAATGATTTTCAATTAGTATAATTTAAAATAAGATAGATGTAGATTTTACAACACAAATATTCAATCTCTCTTTTCAGTAGTTCCTGGTTCATTAAAACTTCACCGACGTATACATATATTTGAGACCACAATTAGTTTCTCTGAATTTGAGAATTCACTACTCACTGATGGTAACAGGGCTTCCATTAGTGCCCTCTAAAATGTTTATATTAAATCTGTTAAAAGCTCTCAGTATTACAATGATTTCTTGAAACTTAACAGCGATTTTTCTTTTTGTGATTTTCATTAATTTGCACAGTAAATGACTAACGACAAGTTGTTTAAGAATTCTTTGCTTTCATTTAACTCTCTAGTCTCTAACCTCTAATTTCTGGAGAAGCAAAAAAAAAAAAAAAACAACACACTAATACATGAGCCAAGGTATGTTCTGGCTTGGGTTGCAAAATTCTATGAGGAAGAATCCAAAGCAAACCAGAAAACTTTCACTTCATTACAACTGCATTAGGGTAAGAAGTCTAGTCTCCTCTCATAGTTGTTTTATGAGGTGATAATGAGGGGAAAATTCTCTGGCCTAGACAATAACACATATTTTAAAATGGGTTAGAACAGATCATTTCAGCCTACCCAACTCAATGAATGACATCTTTTGGTTGAGAATAAATTGACTTTTTTTTTTAGATAAAAAGAATGAAGAACCAAAGCATATTGATAAATTTATCAAATTAAAGGTTGTATTTTTCAGAAGGAAGAGAGGAAGGAAGGAAGGAAGGTAGGAAGGAAGGAAGGAAGGAAGGGAGGAAGCAAACAAGCCTGAAGTCTTTCCTTAGACCCACGGGGTTGCTGTCCTCCAGGCTTTCAGTATATCACTTTGGCATTCTTAACATTTGGAGATGAATAAAACTGAATTCAGTATTGGTAATCCAACTCCTTCAAATTATGTATGATATTGTCCATACTATTGCATAATGGTCTGATGTAATGTAATTCCCAGAGGAAAGATAGATTGTTGTTGTTGGGAAGATGATTGAACACAAAACATGAAGAATATAAAATAAGGTATTTAAATTGAAAAATGTAAATTATAATTCTTTTTGTTTTAAAGGAGTGTGCATATCACCTTGCTAACTTTTCCATTGTAGAAATTAACAAGGAAGAGGAAACTATTAGTACCAGCTTTAGGAGAAACTGATCACTACCACAATAAATTTTGTGTATTCTCCTGCCATCCTTTCTCTCCTCTTCTAACACCTAGCAGGACTTTTTTTTTAATTCACAGAACCTGGGCTTCTGGTACCCATGATTAGGTACATCATGGTGACATTGATAGATATAATAATAGTAATTCTGATCCCTTTGGATATAACAATCTAATGATAATAATAATAATAATAAAATAACATAATACTGTCTCCATGTTTAGTTTTAAAATTTGATAGCACTTTTACATGCGGCATCCATAAGTACACATATCATTTCTGAAAGAAAACTGAGGCTCTATAAATGAATTCACTCATCTGACGAATCACACATCAACTAAGTAAAGGAGTTGAGAAAGGAACCTCCCCAAATATAATTGAGTACAACTAAAAGATATATTATATAATTTTTTTAAAAAGCTTGGTTTCACTTACATACTGCCAAGGAAATCTTTTCCTACATTGCATAATGAATAGTAGGTACTCAGCGATATTTAAAGGATGAATAAATTGTCATTAATGAATCAAACCATCCACTCACCGCAGCACTATGTTAGGTGAGTTTCTGGGGATATGAGTTTCTTGTACCTAAAAAAGTACAGGGAGATCTGGAGAAGACAACTTTGCATAGGATCTAAAGCACAAAATATCTTAGCAAAAAAAAATGTCATTCATTTATTCAAGTAAGCATTCAAATTGGAGTCTGGAAATAGAAAAAAAATTAAGTACACAAACATTTTTGGTTCCAATTCACACCACTCAAATGGAAATAATTTTCTCCTCTTAGAAAGTGCTAAGTATATTTCATACCACAAAGTATTCTTTAAATCCACAAAAAAGACACAAATGTCGCAACTTAAATAATTATATGAACTGTAACCTTAAGAACACTCTGTTATATACCCGTAATATATTAAAATGTTGAGGAAGAAGAGTAGAAAAATAAAAGACCATGTCTTTTATGTCGTCAGTTGGCACTTTGATATAGGGATATTTTGTTCTATGCATTAAATGTTATCACACATAAATTTCATATGTAAAATAAAGAATTATCTTTTTAAATAGAAAAACAAAGTTGGTGCCATTGCCAAGTGAACACATTGAGGATAACAAATGAATGTGGAAAGCTGGTGTTTAGCTGCCAATTTTTTCCAAGGATAGGTAATTCAGACCCCAGTTTTATTCCTAATAGTACGTGCTTGGATTTAATGTTGACTAAAGCATGATAGAAGGAGTCTGTGAATGAGGAAGGATAAATGCTAATTAACTTGAATTGATCTGATGTTGTTCATTAGTGCTAAATATTCCTGAATTGCCACTGCCTGCAGATCCAAAACGAAAAATCTCCCCATCTAGCTTTGCATATTTAGTAGCATATGGAGTCTTGTCAGGTGGCCAGGAACTTTCTCATCTACTTCATTCTGAAGCAAAGGGGTTGCCCCTAATTTAGTACCTTGAACTGATTCTACTTAGTGTGTAATCTGCCTTAATTGCTATTAAGATACTGAATTTTATAAAACAGCTGTTTAATACCATTTGTGAGTTAATGAGAATCATCATGTGGAGTAGAAAAGGCATAAAAATTTAAAAACAGCTTATTTTGAAGGCCAATTTCTTAATTAATAGTGTTTCAGAATTTTTCTAGAGTTTTTGAGGTGAAATTCTTCAAGATTTCCAGTTAGAGGGTAGACTATGGAAATTTGCTACCAAAATTAAGAAACAATATTCTGATGAAAAACCTGCTGTGTTTATTGCCTAAGAAATAAATGTTTCATTCTTTTCTTTCATCCGAAATGAGTACAGTTGATGAAAGTGTTAAATTCTTGAAGAAATTTTTATAGATTAATGCAATACTCATTAATGGGTACAGATTGGTGCCCACTGTTGAATGGGAACTTTCTTTTAGAGTATGTCATAGGACTCCTTTAGGATATGTCCATGGAACCAAATCTGACATCTTAAAATGCCCAAGAAAATGCTCCAGAAATATGAGAACATATTCCTATGAAAAAGCTGTTTGTGGTGTGCAGGTAACAAATTATCATCAAATGGCTGGGGTCTTTCCTATACCAGAACCCCTATAGGTCTATCCTTATACTGTGATTCCTGCTTGGATTAAAGAGAGTTCTTTAATGTCTCAAGAAAGGATTCAAAGATCTGGGGATTTTATATCACAGCTGGATGCCTTGAGAGAATATACTACATTAAAATCTCTGAGAATTAGACCTGTTATTATTATTATTTTTTAATCCCTTGGACTTAGGCAATGTAGACTATACAGTTGTGTGAGTGACAAAGTGATGCTGAATTACTGGAGTGATCAGGGCAAGATATCTCTTGATCCTGCAGTATTTGGAAATCAACTATAGTGATAAGAACACCTTCAGGAAAAAAAAATGTTTAAACTGTTCCTGTCTAAAAACAAAACAAAACAAAAAAATAAGCTTGTTCTTGTCTGAGTTTTGGAGACCACCACATTCTTTCTAGATTAAAATAACATGTTCGGTCTAATGGAAAATTGTCATGATTATGCATTTTGCTGTTACATGGAGAAATTCACAATTACTTCCCATTTTATCTAGGCCAAACACAACCTTCTTTGGTAGGAACTGATCTTGGTCCAGAGAAAGAGTATCTGAGGACTTTATATAATCATTATGTGCTTAAAACATAAAGATGTTGACAGAGTCCATAAGACTGACTAGGAAAAACTGAGTATATCAAACTGTTACTCTGAGTCAATCTTATGTGGTTCATTTGAGAGGTTGGAGCTGCCTGGTGATTTATTTTTTGTGATAAAAGAAATAATATATCAGTTATTTAGTAATGTTCTGTGTTATAACAACAAATATATAAAGTAAACAATTTAAGTACTAATTAGTTAAGTTCATGTAGGTTCTGAATAACATATATATTAGAATCATTGGTAACAACACTAGTTATTTGTAGTCGTTTGCCAATACCACCAAAATATTTATTTTATAGGGATGGAAAAATCTTACAATTAAGTCTTATATTTTTGTTTGAAATGATGCTTTCTTATTTTTATGAGGTATAACTGACACACTTTTATTTATAATAAAATTTATAATAAAATTCTTTCAATTTGAAATTTACACTGGTTATTCAGGAAACAAATATCAATATCAAAAAAATGATCATATACTTTCTAGGAATGCCTTAAAATGCAAAAATTATAATGAAAAAGTAGATGAATTTGAATACATGACATGCAGACATATTATCTGACCAAAATAAAATATGCATATTTATTTCTCAACTCAACATTTTTAAAATTATTCTACTACACTTTCTAATAGATTTTAAAATTTATTAGCAAATACCACTTTATAATTTATTTGTGTGAAAAGTATAAGATAAGAATTTGGCAGTTATGTTTTTACCAATCAGAAGCTAGAATACTATAGGTAAATGCAGGCTTACATGTAAAGTAAATCTTACATGTATCAAAACCCTGCTTGTGCCAATTTTAAATATTCTCTTAATCCTATAGTAAATACACAGGTATTTAGGGTATGTTTCTAGACTTTCGATTCTGTTCCTGTATTCACCATGTGTTTCTGATCCAGATGTTTTGACATCTGGAGCCTTGCTAACCCTAAAGGTCCTGCCCCTCCCAGGGCTAGCCAATTTCTACAGTTGGTAAACACTTGCCTGGGAGCAGGGTTTTCATATGCAAACCAAACAATCTAGAACCCACCATCCCACCTCCTTTATTAGACTCTTTGGGCCAATAAGTCCCTGTCATAATCTCTCCGGAACCAGGTACCAGACAACTAGGGACAACTCCTAAACCCCAAAGCCTGCCAAAATTAAACTAGCCAATTATAAGTCTGCTTACCCTGCCTTGCCCAGTCCTTCCCATCAAAACCGCAAAAAAACTCCTGCTCACATTTTTTTTTTTCCCCACTCCTTCTGCCCCTTGACTGACCCTGGTGCTTCCCCATGTGACCCTGAATAGCATGGCATGTCTCTTTCTCTTGGGAACTGCGAAGTACACAGTATTTTTTTCAATGCCAGTCTTCTTCTGATCTGTTGGCCGTACCATACATGAAAAATATTACAACTTTCATTTTAAAGACAGTTCCATTGCTCTGTGATTCTAATCCGCTTCTTACAGATACTTTCTCTGTGTATGATTTTGTAATATCCTCAAAAACTTTGTAATACAAAGGCCCTCTCACTATTTTTTGCATCCAATCTTAATGTGGTTGGCTGAATTAGGATCTGAGTAAGTTAACATGAGTATGCTCCAAGAAAGACTCTTCAAATATGTCCTACATAAAGCCAATGGAGGAAAATGTTACATTTAATTTTTAGATATATTCATAGTAATAGAAACCAGAGTGGTGAAGAAAATAAGTATGAAACTAGGATGTCAGAAGGTAGGAATTTTGGTCCTAAATCTGCTCAGTAACTTCATTACCTTAGACATATCATTAAGCTTTCTTAGCCTCTTGTCTATCATCCTGCAGAGAGAATGAGCTCCTCTCTCAGTTAAAATTCCTGCATCTATCATTCTAATGCTATCATTCTACTGTCCAACAAATGCACATGTCTTATGTGGGGCAGGGACTTCCACAGAGAAGATGCTCCATATAAGTTTGTGGGAATGAATTCCTGGTCCCCATTGACTCTCCTGGTTATCACATTCATGGTCACATTCTTGCCATGAGCCTTTGTTTTCAATGTGTGCTTTTCAGCCTGCCTTCATCTTCATTAAGATCATATATGTTTCCTTCTGTTCCCTCATCCTGAAGATAAATCATCTTCACCCACCCATAAATGTTCCTTATTATTAAACTTCGACATTCAAGACAAGTTCATCTTCACTGTGGCAATTGCTTTGCTCATTATGATGTAGACCTAATTTAATAATGACTTAGCTGAAAAATAATTTTGTTCTGACTTAGGCATAAAATTGTTTAGTTTAATCAAGATACAGCAATGATATAGACTTCATGCAAGGCAACTGAAAATACTGTGAAATATATCTGAACATCCATAAGCATTCAAAAGAATGAGAAACCTTTTACACATTAAAAATACTCAAAATAATGGGGTGCCTGGGTGGCTCAGCCATTAAGTGCCTGCATTTGGTTCAGGTCATGATCCCAGGGTCCTGGGATTGAGCCCCGCATTGAGCTCCCTGTTCCATAGGAAGCCTGCTTCTCCCTCTCCCACTCCCCCTGCTTGTGCTCCCTCTCTTGCTGTGTCTCTCTCTTCTTTATAAATAAATAAAATCTTTAAAAAAATAAATAATAAATAAAAATACTCAAAATATCTATTTTCTTGTGAAGCTACAACAAAGCAGGACAATCTCACCACTGCCAACAATTTATTCTACCTAATGAATTCTGTGACAATATTGAATACAAGCAATATGCTATCATGCATATCAGTGATAATTTTGCTGTTTCCTGAAATTAATAAACTAAAATTCATCGTTGATGAAGAAAATGGAATATTTAAGATCACTCTTTTCATTGGACAACTGATTCTTTTTTTAAATGCTCATTAGAGTTTTAAGGAATAGAAGGAACTAGGCAAACCTCTAATCTTTTGCTCTGAATCTGCAAAGAACAGAATCCTTCTTGTGACATGTTTTTATTTTGTGGGTTTATATTTTTAACTAAGTGATAATTCTAAAAATCTAAAGGTGAGATTTAAGGATTTCAGACTCCCACAGAATTTAAAATACTGATGCACTGGGGGAGCATACTGATAATGTACTTTCTACAGACATTTGTGTCTGAATAATTTTTGCTTCAATATTAAAAGTCAACAGGATGAGATAAATAGGGAAATATACAGTACATATAATTTACACAGTGTTTGTCTTAATCCATTTGGATTGCTATAACAAGATATCAGACTAGGTGACTTATTCACAACATAAATGTATTTCTCACCGTTCCAGAAGCTGGGAAGGCCAAGATCATTACGCCAGCAAATTCGGTGTCTGGTGGAGCCTGATCCATACACAGCTCACTTCTCACCATGTTCCTATGTGGTGGAAGGAGCAAAGGAGCTCTCTGGGATCTCTTTATAAGTGCACCTTTTTATAATTAACATAACCACCTCCCAAAGACCCCATCTCTAAATATCATCACATTGGGTGTTAGGTTTCAACATGAATTTTGAGGGGACACAAACATTCTTCAGTCTTTATCAATGTTATAGCTGATAGTCAAAAAATGTACAATGAGAGCCAATATAAGAAGTAACCACACCATTAAAAAATGAGTCAGCTCCTTACAGCTAAATGAACAACAAATATCCCTGCCTTACTAAACTATGGGTAGAAAAAAACGCATTAAGACTTGGTCTGGCGTATAAGGACATGCAGTATTGGAGTGTTTCAGAAAAATATCAGTGGTATTGTATATTTGATTTAATAAAATTTCAGAAACAACAGTTTCACATGGGTACAGTAGCTACTGTCTACGCTATAATATATAACAGCATCAAAAAAGCTACTCTAAAGATATCAAATATTACTACAGATTAAATGGCAGCCTGCATGCATGAACTGCTGAGGGCTGGGAATTAGCTGCACTTTTCCTATTAATAGTAAAGTGAAACTAATCCCTTTAAAGGTCCTGAGATGCTATTCACTTACTGCTTAGTCCCTTTTGTCATGTTTATAAATAATGAAGAGATTAGTAGTTACCACTTAGTAGATGCGTGTAGTATATTTTCAACATATTTTTAGTAACTAAAATTTTACTTTAATGTTATTTTATGTAATCAATTGTAGGATTTCCTAGTCTGTGACTCAAAAGATGATGTCCATTTTGAAATCTCTAGCAATTGCAACCATGTATTAGGCACCGTCCAATAGGACAAACCTGTGAGTCATAGGTATCCTTACTTCCATTTTATAAGGAACTAATTGGGGCTTAGAGATATTACCCTGGAGGACATTGTCACACACTGCCCAGATCCCCTGCTGTGGGGAGTGCTATTAGCAGACAGCCCTCAGCTGTGAGTCCCCCAAGGATTTTTTTCAGCTGTGGACAGCAACTCATGCAAGGTTAGACCCCTTTCCTCAGTGACCCTCATCCAGTGACTGGTCGACACTGGAATATAAAGACCTGACCATCACTGAAGAGCTGTTAGAGCTCTACACGGCTTTAGTCAGACATCCCAACTCAACTTTTTCCCTTCTGCTCACTCTGGCTTCTCTTCCCCTCTTTTCTACAAGTGTTGGTTCCAAGGCCACACCTCCATAAATATCCTGAATGCTAGAGTCTCGCGTAGTCTGATTTCTGAGCAATCCCTCTTGCAGTGGGTTACTTGTTGCCCCAGGTTATTGAGCAAACAGATAAACTGGGCAGGATTCGAACTCAAGTTTACACAGCTCTAAGCCTGCTCTCCTACTTCTACTCTACATGCAGAGCCTTCTCATTCTACAGAGCACAATTCTGTTTCATTGAATCTTCAAGATAGTTTCAAATTCTATCCACTTACAAAGCATTTCAGTGGATGGCTAAATTTTCACTGGACTTAGCCACACTCAAATTATCACACAACTGCCTAATTATAGGCATGTGGTAATTTCAGTCCTAATTAAATTATTGTCTTCCCATGGTCCCATTTCTAATTAGCCTTCTCATTTCTTTGAAGTTGTATTTTAGCTTACAAGCAGCTAAATTGTACGGTTGCTCTAATTGTGCACACAAATTTGGTGCGGTTAAAAAAGATGACCTAGAAATGTGCTTTTAAATACATCAAACCCATATTGTAAACATTATATTTTATCATTTGTACCTGTTCGGATTGACTTGAAAAATCTCTGGCACACGTCCACAGCTGGATTTGTATTATCTGAAGTCTGACAGCTCTCAAAATAAGGTTTTAAATATAAAAGCAATTTCTAAGCTTTCAGCAAGATCATAACAATAGATCCATTTGCTTGTGGAATTAGCATCATACCTCAACACTATCAATATGTCTGTGTAGGTTAGCAAAAACGTATCTTGATTGCGAGGAATGCTCCACATCTCAAACCAACTGTTACTTTGCATGCATCATGACTAATGAACACACGCCTCTTTGCAAAGAGCATTGTTTCTGGAGGAAATAAACTGTCACTAGTAATGTGTGTTGATTGTTCAGATCCCCTCTTCAATGAGAAACATCGATGGTTTTTATTTGTTATTTGTGCCTGGTAGAAAATAACCCCAGAATCCACTCTTTCTCCCATTTATTTCCCAGAAAGAGTATTCTTGGGGAATACGGCAGAATCTACATGGCTAAGTGCCCTGTGATCTGGGAAGTTATTTTACCAGAACCACTGCTGCTGCCTTTACAGGGAATGGGCGGGGAAATGCTTTTAAATTAATTCTCTGGGCTGTTCTGAACCCAGACCTCAGCCCACCTTCAGATGTGCACCTCTGTCCTGGACACCAGAAGGGCTGTTTGAGTTTGGACTGAGCTGTCAGCCTCTCCCACTGGTGTCATCTCTTTCTCTTTTTCTCTTTCTTTCTTTCTCTTTTCCTTTTTTTTTTTTTTTTTCTTCCCCTTTCAAAGCCCCATTGTTGCTGAAGCTCAGCAATGGGCAGGGACTGAGGAACTCTTTGAAAGGAGACCTAGCTCTACTTTGCCATGGGGCTGAGCAGCACTAAGCAAAATCCACCTCACATCTGTCTAAATCACACTGAAGCGAATGAACTTTTAAACAAATGAGCTGCGTGTTTTTCTCTAATGCTTATTACTAGCTGTGCAGTGAGGCTGCACCGATTTCAAAGGCTTTTCAATTCCTGCACAGAACTGAGAGGCTGTAGCAATGGTCCTTTGAAGAGAAAACACTGCTGTTGGGACAGGCATGCAGCTTGGGCTTGGCTCAAAGACCTCCAAAAGTGACAGGGAACAGCAGAGGGGATGGTTCTGGCTACAAGCAGCTCAAGAAATTAATATAAAACAGGCTTTCCTGTCCCCTACTGCAAATATTTTCTCTTGCAAGAGGAATCCTTGGAACTTGTCATACATATGAATTCTCTTTCAACTCCAAAGGGGCTAACTTTCATACCTGCCTTTTGGCATCACTCTAGATTTTAGACATTTTAATAACTACCTCTGATTTAAAAAAACAAAAACAAACAAACAAAAAACCCAAAAAACAACTTTTGCTGTAGCCAAGCCTCTCCATTTCTGCTTTTCCTAACTTGACATTTGTTAAACATTTCTAAGAGAGGTTTATTTACTTATTTGATGCCATTCTTTTTATTCTTCACAAAAGGATTTCGAAAATAGTCAGGTATAAAGTGAAAATATTTATCAAGTTAGGGATATAAACTAAATAGAACATCTTAATATATTTTACATGAAAGGAATCCACAATACAAGCTTCAGTCAACAGCATTTTGAAGAGTGCTTTGGTATGTTAATTGAAAATCATTCTAATCTGTTCAACTACAGAACTTCTATTTGTTGGCCTTGACTAGGACAGTTCAAGTTACTCTCTCTACCTAAAAGTGATGAAGCTATATTTCTTCAAGAATATCTTATAATTTGGACTTTTCACTCATTTATCCCAACCATTCTCTTTGATCCGAATTAGTGAGGTTTAGTGTTGAAATTTAGAATAACTCAGAAATCCTGGACAAATAGGAAAAAGCTCCAGAGTAAGGTAGAAGAAAATGTTATGTTAAATATTTCTAAAACTATGGCCACTGCCCAAGCATCTGATAGAAATCCTGGGAACCCAAAATATCACTTCATAGTACACAGAGAATATTCATAACGATTCTAAGTCTCCATAAATGAATTCAACATGGAGTTACAAAAAGAATGATTTGTGGAATCAGATAGATTCGGCTGTATTAGTAGCTTGGTCACTTTAGGAGATGGAGGTCTTGGTCAATATTTTTTAACAACGCTGAGTTTCAATTTTTCACATGTAAAGTAGGAAAACGACTGGTGAAAAAAAATATGGAAATAATTCTCTAGAAAATATATAACCAGTAAATATTAGCTTTATTCCCCCCTTTAATTAAACACTTTAAAATTCAGATCAAATGTATTTTACTTAAACTCTCAAAAAGTGTTTGTGGCAGACATTTATTAAAAATCCTCTATTTGGCTTCTTAAGAATTATTCTGGATGGTCAGATTGTTGTAGGTATTATGCTACCGTATCACAAAAAACAGTTTTTGCAACTTTGAAAAGCAATTCTATGAGGGTATAATTTACCTAAAATAAGTGTTCAGTTTGATGAGTTTTGACAGATAATGTATATACACCAAGTAATTACCCTATTAGATCAAGATAAAAAACATTCCCAACATCCCCCCAAATTCCCCCATGGTCCCTTCCTAGTTGGTCCCAAGCTCCCGCTGCTATAAGATGAATGTGTCCCCCTAAAATTCTTATGTTGAAACCTAATCCCCAATGAGATTGGTAATAGAAGGTGGGGGCCTTTGGAAGTGATTAGATTATGAGGGCAGAGTCCTCATTAATGGGATTAGTGTCCTTATAAAAGAGACCCCAGAGAACCCCTTCAGCCCTTTTACCATATGGGGACACAGTGAGAAGATCACTCTTCATGAACCAGACACTGACAATACCTTAATTAAGGACTTCCTAGCCTCCAGAACTTCGAGAAATAAATTTCTGGTTTTTTTTTTTTAACACATCCAGGTCTATGGTTTTTTTGTTATAGCAGCCCAAATGGCCTAAGACACCCCCAAACCCAGGGATGATCTGTTTTCTTTCACAGATTAGTTTTACTTATCCTAGAATTTCATATGTCTAACACTACAGAAGGTGCTCTTCTGTGTCTGACTTTATTTATTCAGCATAATTTGAAATGTTCCATGTTGTACCTATCAGAGGACTTACTTGCTGACTCATATTCCATTACATGACTATACCACAACTTGTTTATCCATTCACCCATTGACAGATGTTTGTATTGCTTCCAGTTTGGGACTATTATGAATAGAAGTGTTTTGAAATTTTTTGTACAAGTTTTTTATAAACGTGTGTTTTTATTGTCTTTGTTAAATATGTAGGAATGGAATTGCTAGATCATATGCTAAATGTATGTTTGACTTTAAGGAACTGCTGAACAGTTTTTCAAAGTTTCTCAGTTTTTATGATCCCAGCATCATACAAGAGTTCCAGTTGCTCTATGTCCTAACATGTGTTATTGTCACATGTCCAACACGTGTTATTGTCAGTCTTTAGTTTCACTTTCATGTCTGTAATACACTTTACTTTAACTTTGTGTATGGTGTTTGTTTACATTAACTTTACGTATATGCTTGAGGTTGCTTTGTGTCCACCTGGATATCCCATTATTTAACTGTTTTTTTGAAAAGATTATTCTTTATTCATCTTTCTCCATCATATTACCTTAGCACCCTTGTGGGAAATCACTTGGCCATATGTGTGTGGATCTAATTCCAGAAACATTATTCTGTTCCATTGATCCTTATTCACTCCCTTGTTAGTCTAACTTTACAGTAAACCTTGAAATCATGTACAGGAAATTCTCCAACTATGTTCTTTTTGTTTAAATCATTTAGCAATTCTTCCTTGCCTTTCAATATAAATTTTAGAAGTACCTTGTCATTTGCTACAGACAAGTGTGCTAGGATTTTAAATGTAATTGCCTTGACTCTATAGATCAATTTGGGGAGAAATGAACACCTTAACAATAATGTGACCTCCAATCAAAAAGATGGTCTGTCTCCTCATTTAATATATCTTCTTTAGTTTCAGCCATTTGTAGTTTTTAGATTTTTTTGTTAAATGTACTTCTAAATATGTCACAATTTTTATGCTTTTGTGAATGGCATTTTGAATTTTTATTTTTCATTTGTTTGTTGCTAGTATAAATAAATGAAATTGACTTTTTATATTGAGCTCTGATCCTGTGTACTTGCTAAACTCACTTATAAGTTATAATAGTTTTTTGTTGATTTATCCAGTTTTCTATATATGTGTTCATCTTTGAATAAAAGCAATTTTTCTTCTTCCATTCTAATCTGTAAATATTTTACCTAGCATCTATCATCTATCTATCTAATTACTGTGCCGTTAGACCTTTTGGTATACAGTCAAATAGAGTATGAGAGGGAACATCTTTGGCTAATTTGGGGTCTTAGGGAAAAATCAGTCTTTCACAATTAGTATGCCCTTTATCAAACTGAGAGTGTCTTTCTGTCCTTGCTTGTTGACAGTTTTTATCATGAATTGGTATGGAATTTTGTCAAATTCTTTTTCTGCTTCTCTTGAAATCATCATGTTTTTCTTTTTTCTTTTTTTTTTCCTATTATGGTCAAATACATGATTGAGTTTTTGACCTTAAACCAACCTTCGATTCCTGGGATTAGTCCACTTGGTCATGATGTATTATACTTTTATGTATCCTGGAATTTACTTGCTATGATGTTATTCAAGATTTTTATTGCTAATGTACATGAGGGATATTGTTTTGTGGTTTTCATATATATATATATATATGAAATATATATGAACTATATATTAGGGGTTCTGGTTTTGATATCAGGATGATAATGGCCTCTAAAATTGAATTGTGAAGTGTTCCTTCACTTTCTCGAAGAGATCGTGGAGAGGTAGTATAATTTTCTTCTTAAATGTTTGTTAGAATTTTTCAGTAAAGCCATTTAGGCCTGGGATATTCTTTGTGCAACTTTTCAATTACAAATTCAGTTTTTAAAGTACTTTTATGGCTATTCGGCTTTTTTATTGCTTTTGTGAGTCACTGCTAATAATTTCTATTTTTCAAAGTATTTGTCTATTTCATCTAAGTGGTAGAGATTATTGACATAAAATTTTTCTTTTTTTTCCTTAATCAGCTTGCTAAAAAATTGATCATTTAAAAAGTTTTTTTTCAACGAACTATTTATTTATTTTCCTTCTTATTTATTTCCCTCTTATTTGCCGATTTTCTACTAACTGATTTCTGCTTCTAATTTTTACTAATCCCTTCCTTCTGTTTGTTTTGGTTTTAATTTGCTCTCTTTTTCTTGCTTACTGAGGTCAACACTTACAACATTGACTTTATCTCTATTTTTTTTTTTTTTGGTCTACTGTAACTGTATACACTATTTCCCTCTCAATACCACTGGATCAGTATCCCACAGCTTTTGGCAAAATGAGTTGTTAATACTCCTCAGTTGAAAATATTTTCTAAGTATTTTCTAATTTCTTTGATGATCTCTTCTTTGGATGATGGCTAATTTGGAAGCATGTAGTTGAATTTTCAAATATATAAGAATCTTTCAGATACTTTTCCATTTTTGACTTCTAATTAAATTTTTGTGTGGTCAGAGAATATACTTCATATAATTTAATTTTTAAAAAATTGATGGAAACTCATTTAATGACCTAGCATATGGTCTATCTCTGTGAATGTTCCATCTGCACCGAAAGAAGAATCTGTATTTTGTATAAAACTCTGTGCATGTCATATAGATACTGTTGGTTGTTAGGGCTGTTTGAGTCATTTATATACTTTTTTTTTTTTTTGGTTTACTTTTTCTATCAATCTTTGGGAAAAGAATTTTGAAATTTCAAGTATACATATAGATTTATTAAAATCCTGTGGATTATATCTATATTCTGCTTTCAATATACCTTTCCAAAGGTGTTATATGTAGTCTTACACAAAATGCAAGCATTTTATTTTAGAGACTATATTTGTAGAAAAGAAATAATATCTTTGAATTTAAAAATTAAGCTCAAAATAAGTTTCAAATTGATGTTAAAGTTAATATAATTAAATAAATTTCAGTGGAATGCTGAACTATTTTGTGAGAAAATAATTCTGTGTAGAATATTCATCTTTCACAGTATGAGAAAAAATATTACTAGATTTCATTTGCATTAACTTCAAACAGAACCCCCCAAAAAGTTATATAGACCATAAGTGACATTACTATGTATTAAAATAACATCTATTATCTGTTACTTCATAGATAATACATGTTATTATAAAATAATAGCTAATACAAATAAAGACTAATAGTTGTTGATAAATCTTTTTGTATATGCTGGTGGTTTGTGAAAATGCTGTATCAAAGCAATGATAAAAATGAGAATAACTGTCAAGCATACTTTCCCAGTAAACTGAAATATCGTTGCAATCAATATCCTTTCACTGAAATTCAACTGATCTTCATAACTAGTTTTGTCTTGCTTTACATCAGAAAGCCAGAAATAATTATGGGTCTTTTCGCATGTCCTGGTAATGATGAATAATAAAGATGACAAATCACGTTGAATACACATATTCAAAAACATACTCCTCAAAGGATTTCTTTACCTGTCATTCAGGGATGATTATATAATTTTGTAATCTGCCCCGACTTTTTTTTTCTTTCCCATGCCCCAAAGAAAAAAAACAAGGAAACAAAACTGTATTCAATATAGCACAGAACTTGAGACATAGATACTCTAAATAATGCTAGCAATGATGTGTAGCAATTATGGGGGAAATTATTTCACCAGACTTTGGTGAAAACATACTAAGTATTGAGCACCATGCTAGGCATTGAGGATTTCTGCTCTCAAAATGCATATGTTGAGGTGACAGATATGTTTCTATATCTATATCTATATCTATATCTATATCTATATATACATATATATATACACACATATATATCTATATATGTTTCTATATCTATATATATCTATATAGTATAAAACAGGAGTATACTGATAGAGGCACACCCAAGATGATATGGGAGGGCAGCTGAGACTTTAACATGTGGTTTTACGGAAAAGGAGTTACCTTAGCTGGTTTTTTATTTATTTATTTATTTATTTATTTATTTTTTTAAGATTTTATTTATTTGACAGAGAGAGACACAGTGAGAGAGGGAACACAAGCAGGGGGAGTGGGAGAGGGAGAAGCAGGCTTCCTGCACAGCATGGAGCCCGATGCGGGGCTCTATCCCAGGACCCCGGGATCACGACCTGAGCCGAAGGCAGATGCTTAACGACTGAGCCACCCAGGCGCCCCACCTTAACTGGTTTTCTTAAAGATGAAAAAAAAGATCATAAAGGAAAATAAAGATGGAAAAGTATTCTAGGAAGAGAATATTATAAAGAATGGACACACTGGCTACTAGCCAGCTTAGCACAAGGAATTATTAGTTCAGTATCTGAACTAAAATGGGGTGCACAAAAGCTGTTTAAGAACCAGGTGATAGAAGAATTTATAAGTTCTGCCAAGGAAGGTAAGATAACCCTCTAGAAAACAAAAAGTTATTGAAGACTTTCAAAGAGGTGCTTCACATTGCTAGTTTAGTTAGATTAGAATATTTAGAAGTTAACCTCTTCGATATTTGTCCATTGATTGATTATGGTATGTAAGGGGAAAAGGAAACAAATTAAGTCTGATTTCTATATTTTGGTAAAGTTAATGGATTAGAAGTCATCAACCTATAAACTATGATTTCCTGACATCATTACAAGTAAGCATGTGGAGAGATTACCAGTTCCTACACTCACCAAGATTAAAACCCCTAGAAATACCAATGTTCAGAAAGCTAGATAAAGGAGTGAGGGTGTTATGAAGAGATGAGGAGAACCAGACACAGAGTAGTTGGGTGCGAGTCAAGAGTGTCAAGAACATGATCAGCATTGCCTAAGGCAGCAGAGAAGTGTCAGTAGATTTGGTAATGAGGTGACGTGGAATTGAGAGTGTTTGCCAGGGGGTGGTGGAGATGGAAAATAATTAGATGAATGTGGGCAGGGAACAGGAAGAAGACATAACAAATGTGTACTTACTCTTGTGAAAAAATTGAGTATACATTTTATAGGTATTAAACAGATGAGCTTCAGGGTCAACATAACTGGGTCGGAACCTTGTTTCTACCACAAAAAAGCTGTGTGTCTTTGGGCAATCATGAGCTTTTTAAGGATCAGTTATCCCAAATGTAAATGGAGAATAAGAACATCTATTTTATGGAGTTACCCTGAGCATTAAATGAGATGGTACATTAAAAGTAAATAGCATGCACCTGCCATATAGTGAGTACATAGTTTTCAGTGTGCACAAATCTGAGGAAGATTTCTTTTTGTTTTGTTTTCATTTTTCGGGTGTAATTTTTTTGCTGTTCATTTCATTTCATATAATGTATTTATCAATTTTTTTCAAAAATTTTTGTTTCTCCTAGACCTCCAATGTAGAGGATTCATTGATTGTATTCCTCAGATCATGGCACAGTATCATTATTGTTTCATTTATTATTTACTTGTTTGTTTATTACTGTTGATGTTTATTTATTCTCTTTTATCCCTGTACTTCAATCTCCTTCTCTTCCTGTCACAAAGAAAACCATGTTATGTTTTGTGTGTGTATCCTAACAACATGGTCTCCTGTTGTGTTTTTTGCATACATTTTCAATTTGTCTAAATGGTTTCATGTAATGTGACAATCTGTTTCTTACTTTTTTATAACACAATATATTTTTTAACATCTATCTATGTGGTACCAAGTCTCCTAAATTAGAGCATGTATTCATTTATTCAACTGCCTTTATCAACTGTGTGCATTCATGCCATTTTGCCTATTGTCATACTGATGGGCACAGAGATTGCTGCCAATTTCTGTCACTACAAATGATATGCTCATGAACATCTTGTACATGATCTGGTCTTGCATCACATTTCTCCCAGATATGAATACCCTGAGTGGAGTTGCTTCACTCTTTGCAGGATATAATAATGCTAAATTTGCCTGACTAGTCCTGTGTTTCCAGACTGTCTTTGCAAGCCTGTGCTCCCATCAGCAGTACATGAGGGGTTCCCAATTCTCCTCACCACCACCAACACTTGGCACTAGCCTTCTTTCCAATGTTGTTTGGTCAATTGACATAAACCTATATGTGTTGTTATTTCAATTTGCATAATAATAGAAATTTATAATGATTTTGAGTTTATGTTCATGAGATCGTTAAAAGTTTTTATTTTATTTTTATCTTTTACAACTATTCACCAAATTATGGGCCTAGAACACAAATGAAAATTTGATAACTTGCCAAATGAAGGTAAACAAACCCATTCCCCAGATTCACCCTAAGTTTTATTTTATTTTTTTTAAAGATTTATTTATTTATTTGAGAAAGAGACACAGAGGAAGAATGGGAGGAGGGGCAGAGGCAGAGGGAGGGACAGAATCTCAAGCTGACTCCCCCGCTGAGCGCGGGGCCTAACACAACGGTTGATCTCATGACCCTGAGATCATGACCTGAGACCAAATTAAGAGTTGGATGCCTAACTGACTGAGCCAACCAAGCACCCCTACATATATATTTAAATCAGAGAATATTAAAGCTAAAAGTGATCTTAGCCACTTAGACAAGCTTTTGGATTTAAATGCAGGGATATTTTCAAATTTGAGAGATTTTTTGGAATCATAATAAAAATATAAAGAAATTTTGGCTGGGACTATAGCATAGTATCACAACCGATATTATACTCTTGTATTTCCCAATGTTGTCCACTTCTGTCTAATCTACAATTACTTACCCCTTAGCAACTAGCTTATAATAAATTCTAGCTGCCTTTTAATTCTTTTCCAAACTCTTGAACAATTCTAACTGTTTTTCAACATTCTCTTAAACAGCAATTTTAAAACAGACATCATCAAGACATCATCATCATTTAAAACAAGATTCCATCTCTGTCACACTCTCGTTTTGTTGAAAGCTATGTGCTTTTGAAGTGATGTTTTGAAAAAGCTTTGACATTAGGTGGTCCCTTTCTCATAGACCTAAAGGTCCCATAGATAAAAATGCAAAGGTAGATACATACTTGCTTTTTTCTATTTATGGTAGTTAATTGAATTTCAATTTAAAGTGTAATTTACACCTTTCCAATTTATTGAAGCAAAACACCCCAAGCAACAAGGAAATCTGGTTTCCCTGATTTCTTGCTGCTCTTCTGTCCAATTAGCTTTTTATTTATTTCTTCCCCATAGCTTAAACACAGCACAATTACTTAATTTTATTTTCTAACAATATTTTCTTTTAGTAGACTCCAAGAAGAAAAATTTCTCACTTTGAATGTAGGATCCTTATATGTCTAATGGATATTTGTTTGTCCAATATAACATATGCTGGATTCCAGTTTATATGTAATTAATATGTACTTAATTCTTCACCAGTGCTACTGGCAAGATATTTTCTTCTTTTTTTAGCAAGGTATTTTCTTTATAAATCTTGATGATTCATTAGACGCAACAGTTGCATCATTAGGCTTGTGGGTTTTTTAAAAAAAAAACGTTTTCTCCAAACAACAGACTAATGATTCATAGTTTAAGAAAAAAGTTTAGCCCAAGAATTTGTTCTCTTCAATCTCTTTCCATATCACCTTTTGGAGGGGGTGGCAGGGTGGAGTGGGGGGTAGTCTAGCTCGGTATCATACAGACATAAAATTGGTTTTATATTGTTAACTGCTTCTTCTAACTATACTGCTTTATATATTCCATAGGTTTCCTATAAACTCTTACTTAAATTCCAACTAGTACTACAAACAATTATAACCTAGTCATGATACAAATAGATGTGCCTCTCAGAGAGGTAACTCCCAAAGAATCGAAGCAGTTCATCATAATAGAAATGGACACTAAGTTTGTTTTTATTTTTTCACTACCACTTGAGGGTGAGAGAGGATAGTAAAGACAAAGAACTCTGCAAAGAACATAAATCCTTATTTTTTTCCTGCGGTTTTACCCATACTGAAAAATTACAAATTTCAAAGCTATAGAAAGTTTATTTTAAATATGTAGTTATTTGGGCGCCTGGGTGGCTCAGATGGTTAAGCGTCTGCCTTTGGCTCAGGTCATGATCCCAGAGTCCTGGGATCGAGTCCCGCATCGGGCTCCCTGCTCCTTGGGAGCCTGCTTCTCCCTCTGCCTCTCTCTCGCTCTCTCTCTGTGTCTCTCATGAATAAATAAATAAAATCTTTAAAAAAAATAAATATGTAGTTATTCAAAAGATCAAAGCACAACTGAAATCAATAATTCAATTCTATTTCAAAATGTTTAGAAATCTTTGCCAACCCAAGACTATGGATTTAAAGAATATGGGTCTTTTTACAAACTGGAAACTGGGGTAGGCTGGGATCTGAGCAGAGTGAGGTGTGGGTGCTCATTAGGGCTTCAGTAAACAAGTAGAAGGTAAACTGCTTCCAATCCACAGCTTCATTACAATGGCAAACTTTATTTTGCCACAACACATTTCGTTCAACATAATCATGAAGGTACTTAACTGAGACCAAACACTAAAAGGACTCAAAGAAAAATCATTGGCATACTTTGGATTTTACCCTACCCATCCCATACTCATTAATACATTACTAGGTAATCCTGTTCTCTATGATGTTCTAGTAGATATACAATCACCAACTCTCTTCTGTTATAGGGCCCTCAAAAAAATCAGGTTTTATTTTTATTTTTGTTTTTAAATACAAGTCCTTGAGATTGCTATAAGACTTTTGGAAGAATATTTTATTGTCAACCGGTCTTCGATATCCCAGATTTTATATGTAAACTTTCTTCTGTTTTATTTCAGTGAATAAATTTATTACGTTTTTCTATATCAATCTGGTTACAATGAAAACTATGATGTTTGATGGTTTTTATTACTTTTTGTAGACTTTGACTTAGCTGGTTCTTGATGACTAAGAAAATCATTTCTGAAACAAGTGTAAGGAAGCTCTTTGTCTTCTGAAAGAAAATAGCTCTTTAAGCACTTAAAATTACACTTTTTAAAAATATGTCAAAATATTGTGCTACTGTGACATATTCATCTTTGTAGCTTTTAACTAGCTGAGAATCTGCACTGCTGTGGATTTGTAGAAAACACTGTTAAAATACTGCTCTCAGTATTGAAACCTAGAGACTGGCTAGTCCCCAGAACATTTAATGGTGCTAGAGAGCCCTCTGGGTAAATATCTGTGTTTCATCATTCAGGCAATGTTGACAAGCTCATTGAAGCAGACATTTTTACTGCACTTGATATATTTTGCTTTTTCCCTTCTCTATGTTCATCCATATGTTTTTTGATGATAAGAGCTGAGGAAAAGCCACGGTTTCAGGCTGGGTAAGTCTGTTCTGAGTAGCTCATTTCACTATAATCTCCAGATCCTTCCAGTTACTTTCATTGTATTATCATACTTTCCAGAAGAATACAGATGGGGGTGCATTTGGTGTCTTCTGAGTCACCATAAACATGGCGCCAACTCTTATACCATAGCACATTGGAAACACCATCTCGTCCCCAGTGGGGATGCGCTTGAGAAGTATAGCTATAGTGCCCCATGTGGGATGAACTAAGATCTAGATGAAGGATGAAAAATATCTTTTTCATCTGTGAGTAGAGAGAAAAATGAGTACTCTATGAGTCTGATTGTTTTCCAGCTTTGTTTGATGATAAATTCTGGTCTTTTTAATACATTCTACATGCACTGGTCAAAATGTTTTCATGACATTCACAAGCTTGATATTAAGTTCATCCTTTGTATTTAAGCTTTAAGTAAATACTTGGCAGTTAATATAGTCAGTTTGTCTTTGTAATTGGTAAGACATAGTTTTAATAGAACATAAATATCTAACAATATTTAGAGCAACAAGAGCTGCTGCTATTTCCTCTTAGAATAAAAATAAATTTCTTTTTTTCAAGCTAGTTGGTATAATTACATTTTCATATTTGAAATAGTATACTGGCTACTGTTTTAAGCTTTTAGTTCTCTGTAACATACCGTGGTAAAACTCATCAATATGTGATAGTTGAACCTCTCTTACCTCAGTTTTACAGTGGAATTAATCCTTAGTGCCCTAAGATATTCATTATATGTAATGAATGAACTTTTATGTATCTAGCATGATACATACATTCTTGGGAGAGCTGACAAAATAGTCACTCAAATCATATCCAGTAGGATTTAAATCTTTTGTAAAACTCCATTTAAGAAAAATTGGAATTTAAGATATTTTTAAACTTTCTCTTCTTCAAATAAAATTTCATGTTGCAGCTAGAATGGAAATCAGATGAAAGCTGAACTATTCTGGGTGAAATAGAAGAGGTGCCTGGAGAAACTCTATGGGTGGCTTTAAGCAGTGCCCACAGAAAGGATGATACACAGTTACAAAGCTGTAGTGTTATGAGTAGTATAGATGCCTTAAGCACTGATAGCTAGAGATATTATGCAGCATGTGCCTCATAGAATTCTATCATGTCCTCTTGGAATAATGAGTTAAAATTTTTTTAGGAAAAAATACATATTCAGATAGCTCTGGTAAAATCCAACATGACTATATATTTTTGGAATGATGGAGTAGACATACTTTTACCTCTTTTTCCCTACTAAGTACAACTAAAAGCTCTGGATACTATATATTAAAAACAAAACAAAACAAAACAAAACATAGATTCTGACAAGTAGAAAGAAGAAGGCAGACCAGCTAGTGACCTTGGGACCCAAAGAGTGACAGAGTGGTGAGTTTCCCGGGCTTCCTTTTTGCTTCATATAACCAAGCCTGGAGCTGAAGAAGGTGATGACCTAGAAATACCAACAAACACAAACCAAAAAGAAGGAACAAAAGACTGTTCCCTCTGGGCAAATACCAGGAAATGGGTAGCCTAGCAAGACAGAAAATTTTGAGATAGTAACCACTCCAGTTCAGCCAAACACCACTGAAAAAACAAGGTCTCACCCCTAGTTCTCATCCCTTTGCCAGCAAAGGCTGAATGAGGAGCCTAGACTGATGTCAGACAACGCCAAGTAAAATTGCCAAGTGGCAATGAGCCTTCTAAACTTGTGCTGTAAAAACCACATGGGGAGCCTGGAATTTCATCACCTGGCAGTACAACGTATGCTTCTTCTTCCTCAGTGGGGTGATATCAGAGAAGGACTGGAGGAACATTAGGATTTGCATAACTGCTCCGTGGTAATGAGGCCACATTGCTGTCCCTGTGGGGTTAGTGGAGTCCAAGTGGGGAGGAAGAACAAGGTATTTTTACTTCTTCCAGCCAGGGAGGTCCCCGTGGAGGTCTAGTGGGAAGCATGAATTCCCACTCCCATTAGATAGTAATGTGGATCCATTCCCTCGAGTGTCAAAAGAGGTCATGAGGGAGCTTCTATTTACTGACAGAATTAGAAAAGAGAAATACACAAATTCACAATTATAGTTAAAGCCTTCAATACCTATCTCTCAAGAATCAATAGAACTAGACATAAAATGAGCAATTAAAACACTCAATTTACCATCATCTGTCAGTGAGAAGGTGGTGCCCTCTTCTTCCCCTGTTAGAGAGATGTCAGAATAAACCAATCCAAACTTATTTAAATAAGATCCAGAATCTCATTACATAACACCTAAATGTTCAGGATTCAGTAGGAAATCATCAGTCATGCCAGGAACTAAAAGGATTTCAAACTAAATGAAAAAGAAAAAGACAATCAATAATTGTCAACCCCAAAATGACAGAGATGTCAGAATTAACTGAAAAGATTTAAAAGTAGCCATCATAAAATCCTTCAGTGGGAATTAAAAAAAGCCAATTACAAAAGGGTTTGAAACAAATTTGGAAAATGGAAAGTTTCTTCAAAAAAAAAAAAGGAAGAAGATATACAGAAGAAACAAATGGAAATTTTGGAACTGAAAAACTCAGTGATTGAAATAAAAACTCAATTGATGTGCTCAAAGGAGAATAAAGGGACAGAAGAAAGAATCTGAAAACTGGAAGAACAATAGAAATTACCCAATCTGACAAATAGATAATATACTGACAAAAAGAAAATCTGAACAAAGCCTCAGAGATCCGTGAGACTATGATAAAGATTAAGGATTTGTGTCATCAGAGTCCAGAAGGAGATGAGAAAAAAGCAGGGTTGAGAAAATAGTTGAAGAAATAATTGCTGAAAAGTTCCCCTGGGGCACGTGGGTGGCTCAGTTGGATGAACAGCAGACTCTTGGTTTAGACTCAGGTCATGATCTCAGGGCTGTGAGATGAGCCCCCACATCAATCTCTGTGCTCAGCGTGGAGTCTGCTTGAGGACTCTCTTTTCCTCTCCCTCTGCCCCTCCCCCTTCTCATGCATTCTCTCTCTAAAATAAATACTAAATAAATCTTTAAAAAAAGTTTCCAAATGTGGCAAAAGACATACATTCACAGATTAAAAAAAAAAAAAAAAAACTGAGCTAACTTTAAACATGATGAACCCAAGAAACCCGAAATAAGACATACTTCCGAAACTAAATCCAAAATAAACATTTGAAAACACTGAGAGAAATGATATCTCTTCTACAAAAGCTAAACAGTTTGAACTACCACAGATTTCTTATTAGAATCCTTAGAAACTGAAAGAAAGTGGCACATTTTTCTCAGTGCTGAAAAACAAAACAAAAGGAAACAAAACTGTCAACTCAGAATCTTATATCATCTGACAATATCTTTCAGGAATGAAAGGGATATCTAGACAGAAAGAAACTAAAAATATTTTTGCCAGCAGACCTATATTAAAAGAATGGCTAAAGGAAGTACTGTAAACAGAAAAGAATGATAAAGAAATCTGGGACCATCATAAAGGAATAAAGAAAATAATAAGCAAACTATGAGTGTATATAATAGACTTTCCTTTTCCTCTTGAGTTTTCTAAATAATGCTTGATGGTTGGAACAAAACGTATAGTATCACTTGATTTATTCTAAATGTATATAAAGGGAAGATTTAAGAAATTTGTATTATAAATGGAGGCAAATAAAGATAGAAAAAGAGATAAGGATTCTACACTTCACATACTTGTAAAATGACACCACCAGGAAACCATGAAAAATTAGGTACATATAATAAAATACAGAAACAACTGAAAAAAAACTGTACAAAGATTTACACTCAAAAATGCTATATATAAATCACAATGAAATTCTAAGAAAAAGAAAAGTTTCAATAGCCCATAAGAAGGCAGGTAAAGAAAGCAAAGAAATGAAAAAGAGAGCACAAAGGGAAAAAATAAAATGGCAGACTGACATATTACTAATCATTAAATTAAACATAAATGATCTAAATGTAACAATTTAAAGACAAATTGTCAGAATTGTTAAAAAAAGATGCAACTATACAATGTCTACAAAAAACTTAAATAACAAGATAAGCAGGTTTAAATGAAAGGATGGTAAGTTACATCATACAAACATTAATCAAAAGATAGCAGAAGTGACTACCTTAAAGAGAATTACCAGAGACAGGGAGGAGCATTATATAACAATACAAGGGACCAAAGCAATATGAAGAAGTGTAATCCTAAGTGTGTATGCACCAAGAAACAGAGCTTCAAAATGTATAAAGTAAAAACTGCAGAATTAGAAAAGAGAACTACACAAATGCACAGTTTTAATTAAAGACTTCAATACCCATATCTCGATGATCAATAGAACTAGACATAAAATGAGCAATTAAAAAATTCAACAACACCATCAAGCAACAGTATCTAATTGTTGCTCCCAACACTGCTCCCAACAACAGCAGAACAGACATACTTTAATAGTGCCCATGGAACATATACCAAGATAGTCTATATATTCATTGGCCATAAACCTCAACAAATTTTAAATTTAAATCATACGTAATGAGTTCTCTGACCACAAAGGGACCAAACCAGAAATTACAGGATATAATAGGAAAATACCAAACAAAAACTCATCAACACACTAAGCCAAAAAGGGAGGGAACTTTTTAAAAATACATTGAACTGGATGGAAATGAAAATACAATATATCGATATTTGTGAGACACAGCTAAAGCAGTACTGGGAGGGAAATCTAAATCATAGAAATGCTTATACTTAAAATGACTACTTCAAGAACCTTAGGGAAATAGGGACAAAATAAACCCAAAGCAAGCAAATGGAAGGATATGAGAAGGATAACAAAAATCTATGAAATGGAATACATTAACACAATAGAGAAAAGCAAATGAAAGAAATAGCTAATTCTTTGGTGAGATTAATAGAATAATCAAACCTCCAGCAAGATTGATGAAGACAAAAAGAGAAGACACAAATTTCTAATACCTGGAACATAAGAGGGAATATCACTAAAGACCCTGCAGACCTCAAAAGGATAACAAAGGGATATTACAAACATTTCTACACATAAAAATTTGACAATTTAGGTAACATGGACCAATTCTTCTATAAACACAAACTACCCAAACAGAATCAAGCAGAAATAGAAAGTCTCAGTAAGCTTACAACTGTTAAGGAAATTGAGTCCATAATTTAGAAATCTACCCTAAAAGAGATCCCCCCAGTCTCTGATGAGGTAACTGAAAAATTTTACCAAATGTTGAAGAAATTAACATCAATTCTATACAATATCTTCCAGAACCTAAGATAGAGCACTTTCCAATTAATCTTCTGAAGCTCGTATTATCCTGATACCAAAGCCAAAGAAGAGATCAATGTTTCTTGTGAATATAGACTCAAAACTCTTAATAAAATATTATCAAATAGAATTCAGCAATATATAAAAAGAATTATACACCATGCCAAGTGGAATTTATTCCAGGGATGCAAGGCTGGCTCAGTGTTTAAAATCAATCAGTGTAATCCCTATATTAACTAGCTAAAGAAGAAAAATCACAAACTCATATGCAGAAAAAAAAACATTTAACAGAATTCAACATACATTCATGCCAAAAATCCTCAGAAGAATAGAAATAGAGAAGAAATTCCTCAACTTGATAAAGAACAGCAACAACAGCAAAAACTATAGCTAACATTATACCTATTGGTGAAAAATTAATGCTTTACCCCTGAGATTGGAAAGGACATTTGCTCTCAACACTTTTATTCATAAGTGTTGGCAAAATACAAGAAAAGGAAACAATAGGTATACAGGTTGGAAAAATAAGAAATGAGTTTGCTATTTTCAGATGATGTAATTATCTGTGTAGAAAATCCCAAAGAATCTATGAGAAAACCCATAAAGAATTAACAGATTAGTCACAAAGTCACACCATACAAAATAAACCTATACATCAAATGTATTTCTATATATACTAGCAATTAATACATTGACTCCGAAATTAGATATATGATATCATTTGCAATAATTAAAAAAAAAAGAAAACTAAACATACAGCCACCATGCAAACCAGCAATTTCACTCTTGGGCTTTTATTCCAGAGAAATAAAAATGTATTTTTACACACACAGAAAAAAACTGAAAACTATGTTAATAGAAGTTTTATTTATATCACCAAAAAAATAGAAACAACTCAGATTTCTTTCATGAGGTGAATATTTAAAATAATGTAGCAAATCCATACCAAAGAATATGACTCAGTTGTAAAAAAGAATGAACTACTGATACATGCAATAACCTGGGTGAATTTCCAGAGAGTTATGAGTGAAAAAAACCAATATGCGACTGATTTCATTCATATAAAATTATTGAAATGATAAAATTATGAAAAGGAGTACAGATAAGTGGTTGCCAGGTGTTAAGGAGGGGTGGGGATGGGAAGGAATTTGGGGTGTGTATAAAATCGCAATATGAGTGATGCTTGTTCCATGTCCTGAATTCCAGTATCAATATCCTGGCTGTGATGTGGGACTACAGTTTTGCAAGATGTTAACATTGGAGAAAATAAGGTAAATCATATGTAAAATCTCTCTGTATTATTTCTTACAACTACATATGTGTGAATCTAAAATTATCTCAAAATAATACAAAATGCAGAAAATGTGGGAAAGAAAGCTTTCACATTTGCTTTTCTCCTGGTTATCACTAGTGTGTTGGCAGATTATTTCTACAGCGAGATTTCAGTTACCATATTAAATGCTTAGTGTCATTTAACATGGACATATGCCAAAAGTAAATACCATCTAATTATAATGTTTAAGTGTGTTCTTTGCTGAAGAGTTTGATTCTTACCAAACATATCTAGCAATGAGTGTAAAACAACCAATTTGCATCATCAACCTGCAATTAGCTCATATACACTTTCCTCTTGCCTTTTCAGTGAGGAAATGTTTTCAAAATAACAACAATATGCATACAGTTTCACTAAATACGTACTCACCTATGCAATTAATAAAGACATTTTGAACATGGGGTACATGTTTAGGATAGTCAGAAAAACAGTAATTGTCTTTAGAGTCTTTGAATTTAGGGGCAATAAAAAAGATGCTAGTGATTCTAGAAATAAACAATAATTGTCTTTAAAGTCCTTTAGTTTAGGGGTAATAAAGATATCAGTGATTCTAGAAATATATCATCTTAACCAGGTGATGACACATTACATTTTAAGCCTCCATACTATGTAACGAATGAAATTAATTTTACCAAATCTTGAAAATAATATATGTCAGGACATCTGGGTTGAAATGCCCTCTTAAAAATAAATAAATAAACAAATAAACAAACAAATAAATAAAGACATTACCACGCAATTTGAAACTTTATATCAAATTAAGCCACTCTAGATTAGAATTTCCATGATTATATACCTATCTCCTTTACATTTTCAAAAACAACATTATTGCACAAAGGAAATTTTTCTACAAATACTTGAGAAACGATATGGTATTCAGGGCCTTCAGAATTATCCTTTTGTCTCTGAACAGTGTACATGCTAAAGAAAATTAAAGCAAGAAAGCAAGTGAATCCCTCAATGGACAGAATGATTTGGTAAGGATCCCAATTTGGGTCAGAATCAGTTACGCTCTATTGAAGAGCATAAGACAATAGTAATGCTACTTATATTTTGGCATTGCTGAAACATTCTTTGCTTATCATTGGCCTCTAGGGAAAATTATGTAATTATTAAGTATAATAACACTTCTTGAAAAAGAGATTGTTTTATTGGATCAAAAGACAGGCTGCCAAATTTAGCTATTTCCTTCTTTTTCCTTTTTCTTCATAAAGCAAAAGTAATTGCTTTCTGTTTATTCTTTGCCTATTCTATGAAACTTATTTTGAAGATAGTCATATGAAATGTTCGCGTGGACAATAAGAGGTACTTTGTAGACTAGGTGTTATTTAATTAAATATAAAAAGCTAATTTAAAATCATACTATGGCCACAATAATGAGGCAGCTCTGACTGAAGGCCACTAGAATGCTTTGAGCACCCCCCTACTCTCCGCATCAGGCAGTGGGGAAGAGGAGTCATCTCTTCACAATTCAGTCTTCATCCGTCCTGACTTATCCTGAGAAATACTTTCAATATTATTTTAGCTTGCATTTCCTCTTTTCTCTTTGATTGGTTAGAATAGTATCAAATGTCTGAAATAAAGTGTTCTTTAAACATATATGTATTTAATTTATATGGATAAATATACATATGTCTGTTTGGATGGAGAAGAGTCAGAGAGGATATTACAATCACAAATTGGGTCATCCTTTTATTAAGGTGGCAAAATACAACCAAGGGTATTTTTGAATCACCATTGTTCAATTATTAGCTGAACATTACAGGAACAATAGAATAGAACACTGAGGTTATTGACAGCATGGAGCTATCTACAGTTACACAGCTAAGTGGGTGCCCTCTCTTGAAAAGATTTTAATACTATTTTAGGTACGATTGAGGACCAGGATCACAGTATCTCCAGATTAGCACCCTGGCACATTAATAAATGTAAAGTTTTAAAGAGTTCTGTGGGCAAGTAAGTGAAACAAATATAAAATTAAACAATTTTTGGTTTGTTTTACTGCAGGATATCTCAGACCTCTTATTATATTCATGAGTATATTAAATGGGACATACTTTGGGAAATACTAATCTTTCCGTGGGAAAGAAAAGTTCTCTAGGTGAAAAAATATAATACAAATAATATTCTCTTTTCCAACAGACATGTACCAAATTGCCTGACGAAGTCATCGGACCCAGGTACACAAGAATAATGCATTTAAAAGAATCATCTGCTGCCCATTTTTCATTTGTTGTGATATTTGATCCAAACTATTTCATGTCTACCATTTAACTTCTTGAATAAAAAATTAAAGCTAAAAGCAGGTCTAGTACGGGAGAAGAGCTGCGGAGGGCCAGAGCTAGGCCAATGGGCTCTATTTTTGAAGCAGCCTTTTATTTCTGCATCTCTGATATCCAAGGCATAGCTTTCAAAAACACTTCTCTTGTGACTAGGTTGCTTTTATCTTTCCCATTTTATTAAAAGAGTTAAATGGAATGTATTCAGAAACTCCAATTTAGCTTTTATTTTTCAATAAAAATGACAGTCGAAAAACAGTACAGCCACGGGAGAGGCAGGGCAACCTGGCACAGAGGGGGTGGATGCCCGCTGAGCTGGGACTACAAAGTGTTTGGATAACACACTCACCAGGCTTTCTAAATACCTTGGTGAGACACTGTAAGAAGAGGGCAAATAATAGTCTTCATCTTTGAATTCACCCGAGCTCTTTCTACTGTCATGAAATTTTTATTTAAAGAAATCTAAAAAGGAGACCATTTGAATATGGTTCTTGAATACTCTAATATACTTGTTTTGGTTTGATGGCTTTGTACCATACCTTAGAAAGTGTAAATTTCATATCTTCATTTTAAGTCAGATAGCTTATCCCCTAGGCCTCTCTAATCATAATGCTTATTTGACAATGTGTCCTTAAGTAATATTTACTGAATTTATGCTCTGATGTCTAAAATTGTTAACATGAACTGCCTCCATAAATCTTCTCAAACATCACACGTTTAGAAAAGACTTAAGTTTGACAAAAATGCCATGATCCTTAAATAATTTCAGAACAATATCTCAATCTCATTTTCCTAAGATATACAATATTTAGAATCGGATATTTAGAAGAACATGAAGCCTTGCCTTATTTGATCTTTTGCCAGTACCATGCAGTGTAATGGTGGTCCTGCTCACTAATTGATTTTAAGGATGGTATATATGGATAGCACTATTAATTGACAGATTATGACATAGAAACGTTCATAGTGAATCCAATAGAACATACTGAATCAGATATAACAAATTTTACAAATATTGTCAGAGTCTTGTTTTAAAAAATTCTAAATGAGAAAGGATTTAACATTGATGGAGAGGAGAGGTTGAAATGCAGGAAGGGGCAGACCTTTCCATATTGCAGCACTGGGACAGGTTCAGAGTCAAACAACTCAGACTCCTGGGTCTACACTTCTAAGATGAGGATTTTGTGACCTTAAAAGCAGATCTGAATGTCACACCTGGCTTTGTCTTACTCCTGGATGGAGATATTCTGCATAGAGCGAAAGCTGAATAACTCTGGGTTTTGCAGTGGCCCCCTTGTACATCTAAGCCTTTTTCACTTAGATGAGCCAAGCTAAAGTATTAGTGAAAATGAGTTTCCATAAGAAACATGCAAGTTTCCAAGTTTCTGTTGTTCTGAGTAATTCCTAGTGAGAACAGTGTTATGAATATGAACTTTTTCCCAATTTTTAGCTTACAAAGACAAACATTATCTTTTTATTAATCAGCTAACACGCTGCCATGTACAGAGACTACATGACTAACTGTACAGTATTAATTCAAAAGCACTAAAGTGTTGGTTTTAAGAGTTTACAATTTAATGATAAGATTAATTGATTTTTCCAGTAGGAAAAGAAAAATACACACACTAACTATTTTAATCTCATTTTAAAGGCATAACCTTTGCAGTGTAGAGTCTGAAGTAAGATGCTAGACTCACTTGAGACTATCTAGAGGTTGAAACCCATTTGCTAGCTGTGTGACTTGGAGCAAATTATTAAACTTCTCTGTGCTTTAATTTTCTCATTTGAAAAGGGGATGTTAATAATACCCATGTACAGTTATTCCGTATTTTAAAAGAATTAATATTTATAAACTATTCTAAAAGTATTTGAAATGTAATAAGTGCCTTGATAGTTAGATATTATTAAAATGTGACATGTGGAATAAGGCATACTATTTTTCCTTTGTTCACTTGGTTATCGGATTAATGCACTAGCACATTTCTCCCTCAATCCACTTCTAGTAATAGTTACCCCAGAGACAGAAATGTTTATTCTGCCCTCTTTTTTACCAGTAGTTAAAAGTTCATCAAAAAGTAAAATTAACTGGAAGGATATAATAGATAGAATTAGGGGAGAACAACCCTCCATGATGCTAATGTCTGAATTCTCAGGGCATCTTCTGGTTGTCCCTTGGCATCCCTTTTATCACCTAGCAGATTACTCAATAGATTTCCCTTGATAGAGATTTGTTTAACTTGTGAATATATAAATTATTTTGACTTAAGTATTTTTGCTGGAGAGAAAATATTGTAAAAGTCGGCTTTATATTTCCTACAAAATAAGCTATCCCTATACTTAAGAAAAAAATTACAAGGCCAAATGTTTTAAATTTACACATGATTGCATCACATAACTGTGAAAATGAAAATGCAATCATTACAACAAAATTCTTTAATATGTTGACACATCAGTGGTAACTGCTCAAAGTAAAAAAAAAAACAAAAAAAAAAAACAAAAAAATACAGACATACCAGGTGGGTTACTTAACTTCCATTAAAGAAACAAGATTAACTCTTACACGCCTCCTTTCCTAATGAAAGAAGCCATCTGCTTTATTCAAAAAGATTCCTGGAATTGTGACTCTTATTGGTTCCTATATTACAGTTTCCATTTGGTAACATTGGCTAATTAATAGATTGATTGCATTTTGTCTATTTTGACTTTATAGAATGAAAGCTTCTTAAGAGATTTGATAACACCAGAAATGATATTCCAAAGGACATATGATTCTATCACCTAGAGATAACTCATTACTTAGGCAGAAAGAGTTGCTATTAAGGATGGAATATAAGATGCAGAACCTTTATGACTATCTTAAAGACATTTAAATTTCAACATATCCTACTGCCCACTGCCTGAGGAAGTGGAAAAGTAGGCTTATTGCCTAGATAATTCAGAGTAACCATTCCCTTTGCAAGAATTGCCTGGAAAAAGTGTATCAATTTTCTTTCTTCAAGTTATAAACCTTTTTTTTTTTTTGCTGAAGTTTGAGAAACACTGTTTTGACTATTTGAAGACACTTGAGAACTCCTATGCCCTCTTTAAATTCATCACCACTATCAAAGTGTTCTTTCTGTCATGTTTGTAACATTGGCTGAAACTTAGTTTCCAAACAGGTTCAATTTTTAACTTTAATTATGGAAATAATATACAATCATTGGAAAAAATCCAAACAACACAGGCTTATATACAGTAGAAATAAAGGCATCTCCATTCAAACACTACTCTACACAAAACTTATATTGCCAGGTTTACACTTCTGGACTTTGACGGTGTACATTCATGTACAATATATCTACAAGGGTGTAGATAATATACAATTTATACATGCAAATGACTACAGATATTTTTCTACTTCTGGTTTTTTTTAGTTAACACTATATTTTGGAAGTATTTCCATGCCAGTACAATGAAGACTTCATAATGTTTCAAAACATTGATATGCCAAAATTTATTCAACAATTCCTGCATTAAGGAACATTCTAGTGGCTTTCACTTTTGCTATTTTATATGTTACTGTAATAAACCTTACACATAAATCTATGTGAATATGTTTAGATATTTTGACAGATATTGTCGAGTTGTTCTGCATAAAGACTGTACAAATTCACATTCTTACTGATAATCATACCTGGTTGCCAACTACCCAGGTCATTAGCTAATCACCTGTTCAATCGGTTGACGGGGAAGCAAGAGCTTGTACTATAAATCTCAAGTAGGAGAGGAATTTCTGAGCTGAAGTGTTACTTAAGACTTAGAAGAGGGGTAGGAGTCAAGCAGGGAAATGGGGGAAAATAACTCAGAACAAATGAAACATCCAAAGGCCTGGAATCGAGAGAGCATCCGGTGCATGACAGGGAGGAAAGGAAGCATGTCAGAATGGATGAGAAGTGGCATGATTTAGAATATTATGGCTGCTCCTTAAACCTCTTCAAGGGCAGGGTGGTTTACTCCTTATTCGGCTGTGCATTTATGAAAGCTGGCTTAAGATGAAGCTTTGCCAATTGACGCTAACGTTAAACTGAAATGTTAATCAGAAACAACTAGAGGACCATTCCCTGGAAGCATCTGTTTGTTGCTAGGTATTCTTTGAGGAAAGTGCCTAGTTCATTCATGATGAATTTCGTGGTTGAAATTTCAAAATAGAAGGAGAGATGCCATGATTGGATGCCACTTTAACTCAAGTGCAGGCTTTGGGATCTCTTAAATTACAAAGCATAAGATAATATGGTTCTTTCCCCCTACAGGACCAATTTTGGCTGCACAAAACACTAAAATAATTATAAATAAATAAAAGATAAAATAATTATAAATAAAAAACAAACTGAGGGTTGCTGGAGTGGTGGGGGGTGGGAGGGGTGGGGTGGCTTCCCAATGATAGACATTGGGGAGGGTATGTGCTATGGTGAGTGCTGTGAATTGTGTAAGACTGTTCAATCACAGACCTGTACCTCTGAAACAAATAATACATTATATGTTAAAAAAAATAAGAAGAAGCTAGCAAGAGGGGAAGAATGAAAGGGGGGAAATCGGAGGGGGAGACGAACTATGAGAGACTACGGACTCTGAGAAACAAACTGAGGGTTCTAGAGGGGAAGGTGTGTGGGGATGGGTTAGTCTGGTGATGGGTATTAAGGAGGGCACATTCTACATGGAGCACTGGGTGTTATATGCAAACAATGAATCATGGAACACTACATCAAAAACTGATGTAATGTATGGTGACTAACAACATAATAATAAAAAATAAAAATATATTTATAAATAAATAAAATAAAACTTATAAATAAAATAATTATAGCACCACTGAAATTTTTGATAATTTTAACTTGACTGCCATACAGCATATGATTAAATAAATCAAGTTAAAATTGAGAGTAGTGGTTTCTGAATATTTGTTACATTATAAACTTGATATTTTTATTAGGAAATAATAATGAGAAACTTTCAATATGAATCTTCACATACATCTCCTTTCATTTACATAAAAATGCTCATATTAAAAAAGTGTACAAATATACTTTTTACTAATATTTTGTTCATGAATTTCTACTATATACTTCACAAAGGCCTTTTCATCATCAATCACTTATATCTGCAATTAATTATTTAATGTTCTAATTGATATAGAACAACTGATATAACAGGATAAATATCTTAAAGATGACACTGAGAAGCAGAATTCTGTCTTCAAACTCATTTTATCTCATTGATGTAAAATGTCACAAATTTATCTTACTTCTTTTGATACCATAATACTAGGCAAATGTCCTTAAAATAAATAAACAAGATATGCCCTTGAAAAAAAGTGTACATTAAGAATATGAAGCTGTTTCAAATAAGAGGTGGTTATCAATATTTGCAAAACTTAATTCAAATTAAAAGACGAATGTTCTTTCAAAGACACATGGTATAGTAAGAGCAAGAAGATGTGAAGACTGGAAGATTTATTTGAATAGGAATAAAATTAAGGATATAAGGAACAGAAAATGCTTTTTCTTAAGTGCACTAAACTCTTATGAAATTATAAATTCACTCTTTTACTAAAAAGGAGAGGAAGAATTCCTCCACATTTGATCAGTTATACATCAATGAAGAGAAAGATCAACTACAAGGGAAATAAGGGACTGTAAGTGCAGCCAGAAAAATTATTTTCCATGAAGACAGAGGATAATCTAAATTATTTGCCTTCATGTTTCCATTCCTGTGGCCAAGATGTGGCAGATAGCTAAAATTAAAGGAAAATATATCTAAAGGCAAACTTAAAATGGAAAGTCAAACTCCTAAGAATTGCTTCATTTATTCTCATCAATAGTGACAAGTACTTTGTGGGTAATACTCAACTATTATTAGAACTTGTGTCTAGCAACAATTTTTTTTTCTAGTTATGCTGGTGCATATCATAAGGTTCTGACTGACATTGAATGAATACATTTAATCTCCTCTTGAAGACTTAGACTTGCCAAGAGGTCTGAAGACAAACGTGATACAAGTTATCAGGAACTTTCCCTTTATGGGCACTGTCAAGGGTTTTTCTGGTCTGCCAGAAGATAATTACTTTTTTTAATTTTAATTTTTTAAAGATTTTATTTACTTATTTGAGAGAGTGAGTGAGAGAGCACGAGCTGGGGGAGGAGCAGAGTGAGATGGAGAAGCAGACTCCCCGCTGAACAGGGAGCCCAATGCGGGGCTCGACCCTAGGACCCTGCGATCATGACCTTAGCCAAAGGCAGACCCTTAACGGACGGACTGAGCCACTCAGGCGCCCCCAAGATAATTACTTTTTTAAGTAACTGTAAATATTAACATTGATACTCATGTATTGTAATACTATTCAAATTGAATAGAGTCAGAGAATTATAGTCCACTTCAAAATTTCAAAGCCATAGATTCTTAGGTTAGAGTTAATTTAATTTAATGGCATTGTATTTTTGAAAGAGAGAGCGAGTGAGCGCAGGGGCCCGGGGGGAGGGAGGCAAAGAGAGAGAGAAAATCTTTTTTTTTTTTTTTTGAGATTTTTATTTATTTATTGGGAGAGATAATGATAAAAGAGAGGATGGGAGGGGGAAAATCAGAGGGAAAGGCAGACTCCCCACTGAGCAGGGAGCCCAATGGGGGACTCGATCCCGGGACTCCAGGATCATGACCTGAGCCAAAGGCAGTCGCTTAAACAACTGAGCCACCCAGGTGCTGAGGAAAAAGAGAGTCTTGAGCAGTCTCCACACTCAGCATGGAGACATCACAGGGCTTGATCTCACAACCCTGAGATCATGACCTGACCTGAAATCAAGAGTCAAACACTTAACCTACTGAGCAACCAAGGTGCCCCAATTAACTTTAAATGAACTGATTTCCTCTCCTTCAGGAGAGAGATATTTAATAATTTTCTAACTCTTGTGTTCAATCAATTTTTATTCTTGAAATACATGCTTTGTATTAAATATATATACACATACATTATACATTTTTTACAAAAAGAAAAAAATGATATTTTCATATTTTTGCAAGGCTGTTTCCTACATTTTTGAGACAAGCTTGTGTCAATAAATATCTTCAAATTTTTTAACATATATTTCCATTCTCCTTCAGATACAATAAAAAATTATAAAGATGATCTTCAGCAACAATTTTTTTATAATTTTTGGTCCTTTCTGTAGCCTATTCTTCTACCTGCCTAAGCACAGTGATAATTGATAAGCTATTACAGATAAATGTGTATTCTGGCCCCTCTGTAGCTTGATATATTATTGGGAACAATTACTACTTTATAATGCTTACTATGATTTGGAGCACATCATCTAAATCAACAATTAGAAGTATAATTTTTACAGAAGTGTCAAAGAGAAGTGTTGGGTTTTCGGGATCTAATAGCTTGATTTATATTAAAGACATTTTAATGAGAACTCTGTTACTTTTTACTGATTTGTAAAGATATCCGCTCAAGTTGTATTAACATCCAAATATGAAGAGGCGTTTCTTAGATAACAGGCACTTCACTTTGCCTTGAACTAGTGGAAGTTAGTTACACTAAAACAATTTTGCTGATCAACCAGAAAGTAAAACTCAACTGGTTTATTCCTCCAAAAATCTAAGTCACAATTCTTTTTTCGAACATATGCTCAGTAACATTGTACAAATTCATCTCTAAAAGAATTATGATAAACAAAACAATCCAGCAAGGAAAGCTGTGATTTGTACTGAAAACTTTTTTTTTTTAATAGCGGTAAGAAAAAATATATTCTATTATTCTATGTATTTGTTTTTCCAGTTCTCTTCAGTGCCTGTATTTCCAAAGGAGTATTTAGTTTTGTTTGTTTTTAAACCAACTTAAAAAATGTCAAGGTGCATACAGTAGATGTTCATATACAACTCTGTGGTCTTACATTACTCCTTTACTTCTTCCTTCCTTAAATCAATTGCAGTCACTTCCCATTATAATAAATCCTCTTCGTGATTTGTTTAGCCTTCGTCACTTAATTCTTAGTTGTTTTGTTTTATTTTCTTCCTTTCACAGAATAATCTAAATCATTCCCCCTATTTCCATCTCCTTTTCCACTACAAATCATAATTCTGATCATTGGTCATAATTCATATTATACTAATTACCACAGCCATCTCTTTTAACATCTTTATTTTTCTATTCACTTGAAGTTTTGTCACATTTATGTATGCTGAAGCAGCAATAAATTATTCTGTACTCTTGGCTCTATTCTCTTTCATTATATGCTTCTCTTTCACCAGATTATAACTCCACATACTTCTTTTTGTATTTGTTGTATCCTGAAGTACTTATACTTAGTAGTTTCTCTATTGTATGGTGGGCACTATTATTATCAGTTTCACATCATGCTGCTTTTAATTATTTACATTGACTTTTATATTTCTGTTCAAGCTATTTTGAAATATCTATTTTTTTACTCTAATATATAACACATCTGAGAAAAACTACTTATTTTAATGTGTTATACTAACATTATTGACAATTTTTGAATTGTATATGGGGGTACATTTTCTTAACCTATTTCTTTTCTCTTTCTTTTTTTAAACTAATGTTCAGTTCTCTCCTTATTCTACAGACCTACAGTTTAATGATTATTGAGTTATCTTAGATAAGATACACCAATTCCTAGGATTCAATATGTTGTCTGCTCTTGGCGTTCTAATTTAAGCCCACAGACAGAAGGATAATTAGTTTCCCATGGCCAACCAAAGTTTTAGTCTGGAACTAAAGGAAAGAAAGTGGGAGTGATAAGGGAGGGAGAGAAAGGCAGTTTCAGGTTTTGGTTAATTCATGTCAGTTTTCCTTGTTCTCACTTTCACATCTGGTACCTGCAAAATCCCTTTGTAAAGGATTCCTCACTTGCCTCTTGAGATATTTTCCAGTTTGGGAACTTAAAGCTTCCAAACATAACAAAAACTTCTCCCTTATAAATTAGTTCTTACTTAAATTATATTGGGAGATTTCTCCCTACACAACATTGCTTTTCTTTGATTTTTGCATTTTGCTGATACAGGTTGATAGTGATAACACAAATGTCCATTTCCACTATGATTTCTTTTTCCTGCCATGATACTAGCTCCTTCTTGACTTTTAGGTGGTCCTTTCCCTGATTGCTTTTAATGCAGTTCCATTGGGCTTGTCAAATATTAATGCATTTTTGCTACTGCTTATAAATCTAACTATTCAATTAATTGAAATACCTTTATTTCCCCTTTTTTCACTTTCCCAGATTACCTGTTTGGAATACAATATTGAGATATAATACTTAAAGTCAGTTCCATTTCTCACTGACTTGTTTTTCTTCAGAATCCAAGACAATTTTGTGAACAATTGTCTTAATCCTTTTTGATTTGTATTATGGTCATTTTGATGCACAAACTGGAATATGTAAACCCTTGAGATTGTAGCTGCAATAGTAGGAATAGTAAAAGGTCTTGAATCTTGTTAGACAATCAATTCAACTCAAAACATTGGGAGACACTTATTTAGGTATAAAAAAGACAACACTGGTGTACTGCAGAATACAAATGTAGACATTTTTTAAAAGGCAAAAATAAAGCTTTAAAGAAATTTTGTGATTACATTCAGCAATTTTGACTTAAGCTCAACAAATAAATGGAAGTTTGTTTTCATTCTTCTCTGCCATTATTGACAAAGGCTGCTAAGAAGTACTGACTCCAAATGTCTTGAAATAATTCTATCAATTAACTATTTCATTGCTTCTGAGCAGACAAAGGTACTTCAGAATGAGGCATTAACAAAAATGTCTCCTTAGCCTTTAAGTTTAAGCATACCATTATCTGTTCGAATAATCATTAAAAATAGTCATTTTCAACATTTAGAAATTCTGATAAAGAAGTAATTAAAAATACATATAACATTTCCACACAAAGATGATAATCAATTTGAAAATCATTTTTCAGCCATTCTTTCATTCGGAAGCTTCATTCAACAAGGATACCGCATCTAGTAGTGAGTAATAAAAGGTTAAAAATAAACCAAAAACCAAAAATGTCTTGCTTAGAAAAATAAATACATTTCATTAAAATATGTTTTAATTAATGAATATATACATGGACATTTTAAAAATCAAGTTTTCCAATAACATTTAATAATATTAGAAAGTGTTCATGGTCTTTTTAAATTGAGTGAAAATATATCTATAAAGTTTTTTGATAATATGGACCCAATTTTTGGTTAAGAAATTTGTGTATTTTATCATATATATATATACATATTATATATACATATAAACTAAACACATATGAAAACAACACCCAGATATGTTAAAATGTTAGGAATGCTCTGTCATGTTGATAGAATTTGGTGATTTTTTATCTTGTTTATATTTTTCTCTATTTTTCTCAATAACCATACATTTTATAACCAGAAAAAAACCTATTTTCGTATTTAATAAAAACTGTCATATTCTAATGTGTGCTCTTTTAAAATAGTGACTATATCCTGTTCATCTTTGAGGCACTAAAATGAAAGCTAAAACCATCTATACCATGTAGCTTATTCTCTGTATTAACATAACTGGACTCTACTATTAGGCTGTCTTCACCAATGTCACTTTACTATTCCACTGTCTTCATCAACATAAGTTTACTATTCCAGGAAACTCTTGCCCAGGAAGATAAGTTGCGAGTAACTTTATTGTTCATTTAAAAAATTCCTGGAAAAACCATTTTTTTAAAGATTTTATTTATTTATTTGACAGGGAGAGAGAGAGAGAGCACAAGCAGGGGGAGCAGCAGAGGGAGAGGGAGAAGCAGGCTCTCAGCTGAGCAGGGAGCCTGATGCGAGGCTTGATCCCAGGACCCCAGGATCACAACCCGAGCCGAAGGCAGACGCCTAACAGACTGAGCCACCCAGTTGCCCTCCTGGAACAACCATTTAAATGAACACCAAACTGTTAGACTTTTCAGTAGATATCATAATATGACTAGTCTTCAAGACTCTTTGTAAAGCCTCACCTCAAGACCCTCCCCCTTGCTATGTCCAGTAATATAAGCTACTATATGCTAATTCTTTCTCAATTCTCATCATCCCTTCTCCCTCTATCCCCACACTGAAAGATCCTTATAAAACCATACTCTAGGGGGGTGGGAGGGAGGGGGTGGCTGGGTGATAGACATTGGGGAGGGTATGTGCTATGGTGAGCGCTGTGAAGTGTACAAGACTGATGAATCACGGATCTGTACTTCTGAAACGAATAATGCAATATATGTTAAGAAAAAAAAAGAAGAAGAAGATAACAGGAGGGGAAGAATGAAGGGGAGTAAGTCGGAGGGGGAGATGAACCATGAGAGACGATGGACTCTGAAAAACAAACTGAGGGTTCTAGAGGGGAGGGTGTGGGGGGATGGGTTAGCCTGGTGATGGGTATTAAAGACGACACGTACTGCATGGAGCACTGGGTGTTATATGCAAACAATGAATCATGGAACACTACATCAAAAACTAATGATGTAATGTATGGTGATTAACATAACATAATAAAAAAAAAATCTCTAAAACCTAATAAGTATCCTAACTTTGCTTTCCCTCTTCCAAGAGGTTAGGAAGACACTGTCAGGGTAATACTCTCACCAAGGTAAGAAAAAACTTACCTTTGTTTTATCACTAAGTTTGTTTGTTAAGGCTGTTTTAGGGAAGTCAGCATTTGACAAAAGTGAGTAGTACAGTGCTTATATATATTAGGAATTCAAAATGTATATATTGAAATAATGTTCAAATATAATTCACTGAATCATTGTCAATGTATTTGTATCTCTAAGAATTTTAATCTGTGACTCTATCCACTTTGAAAACAAGCATAAAATTGCAATTTACGTATCTTTTGGTATTGGTAGATGCATTTAATTAAAGCAGTTTAATTTATGCTTTGATATTTGCTCTCATTTCAAAAAGCATACTTCAATGGTTATTGTCCAGGCTGAGAAAATATTTCTGTACTGTTTCTTTTTCTTTACTTCACATTGAAAATTTAACAATTTAACATTTGATTAATGTAATTAATTGTCATTATCTGAGTTTTCTTGTAGACCTATGTTTCGAAATATTAGCCTAATAATAGAATTCAGTGGAGCTATTGAAAAATGGAGTGGATACTTGATTTCTGGAGGTCTGTCTTTGAAATTGTTACTTCTAGACCTTAGGAAGGCAAGCCTTCTCCTTTCTTCACCAGTTTAGAGCTGAAGAGCTTAAAAATGTGCACCAAGACTCAAACTTTAAATCACATTTAGTAATCAACACATGTTTATGCCAAGTCACTTCCAAGAGAAAGTTTCTATAAGGATTCCCTTTAGAAGGTATTAACATATATAAAGATAGAATGCGTCAATGGATAGTGGTGGTGGTGGTGTTCCCTGTTATGAAAGCAAAGATAAGAAAAACACTACTGAAGGCAAATGGGTACAACTGGTCGAAGTACCCATGCCCTTTAAGCACTGTCAAAAATAGTACTTCACAAACTTTGATGGGCATCCAAGTCTTCTGGTCATAGAGGAATTCGGATTCTATTCTGAAGATCTGGAGTGAAACCAGGTGATACTAGCATGCTTTAAGTAGCGAGAATTTAACTGAAAGGAACTCCAACCCATGAACACGTCTTGATTTATCTCTACATTTTTTTTTTTTTAAATTTCAGGTCCATCAAACCAACTTCTGATTGTAACATAGCTTCTTTTTAGTTTATCTACAACTTCTGATTGTAACATAGCTTCTTTTTTAATTTCTCTAAATAACAGTATTTTAATCCCAAGATTGCACTTCTAATGGTAAATTGATCTGTGGACATTTTAAATGTACACATTCATGTCTGTGAACTTGATTAACATGAGTTGGGTTTCTATCAGAAGGAGTTAATACAAATAATGATAGCTAAGCTTTAGTGAGTACTTATTCTGTGACAGGCATTATGATCATCTGTATACATAGTACAACTTCATCTAATCTTCACAACAATCCTGATGAGGGACATTATGAACCTCACTTCACAGATGAAAATATTTGGGTTTGGGAAGGTTAAGAAATTTACCTTAAAAACAAAATAAAACATCCTTTCTGATGGCTGAGTAATATTCCATTGTATATATGAACCATATCTTCTATCTGTTGAAGGACATCTTGGCTCCTTCCACAGTTTGGCTATTGTGGACATTGCTGCTATGAACATTGGGGTGCACATGCCCCTTCTTTTCACTACATCCTTTGGGGTAAATACTTAGTAGTGTAATTGCTGGGTTGTAGAGTAGCTCTATTTTTAACATCTTGAGGAACCTCCATACTGTTTTCTAGAGGGGCATACGCAACTAATGAATCGTTGAACACTACATCAAAAACTAATGATGCACTATATGTTGGCTCATTGAACATAATTAAAAAAATAAATAAACAAATCAAAGCAAAAGCAAACCACCAACAAATGAACAATAGAACCAAGATTGTAACTTGGGCAGTCTGGTCCCATGGTAGACAGAATAATGCCACCCATAGATACCTACCTCTGATCCCCAGAACCAATGAATATGTTTTACTTTCCATGTCAAAAGAACTTGCATGTGTGATTAAGTTAAAGATCTTGACAGGAGGAGATCATCTTGAATTATCCAGGTGGGCTCAATGGAGTCACAAAAGTACTCATAAGGGAAAGAGAGACCACAAAATTTGAGTGAGTAAAAGGAGACATGATGCTGGAAACAGGCAGACATGCTGTGAGTTGAAGATGGAGAAAAGGGAATGCAAGGGATCTCTAGAAATTGGAAAAGGCATAGAAACGATTGCCTCCTAAAGTCTCTTGAATGGCCCTACATACACCTTGATTATAGGACTACACCTTGATTTTGAACACAAAATAAATTTGTGTTAAGACACGAAGTGTGTGGTAGTTTGTTATAGCAACGATAAGAAACTAAGGCAGGACCCAAAGCTCAAGGCCTTCAACCAGTTGTTTGGTCTCATAATAAGATAAAAACAGGAAAAATGGAAAAGAAGAACTGAAAACAGCTTTCAGGAGAAAGAAGCAAGAAAACTGATGACCATTGAGGAATAGCAATTTATTGAGGGGTTGCTTTGTATAAGGCACTGTGCTTGACCCTTTGCAGATGACATTTTATATGGCCTTTGTGACAATTTTTTAAGTAAGACTATTTTTAGGGGCACCTGGGTGGCTCAGTCAGTTAAGCGTCTGCCTTCAGCTCAGGTCATGATCCCGGGGTCCTGGGATCCAGCCCTGCATTGGGCTCCCTGCTCAGCAGGAAGCCTGCTTCTCCCTCTCCCACTCTCCCTGCTTGTGTTCCCTCTCTCTCTGTGTCTCTCTCTGTCAAATAAATAAATAAAATCTTGAAAAGAAAGGCTATTTTTAGTGCAGTTTAAAATTCATAGCAAAATTGAGGGAAGGTACAGCTATTTTCTATGTACTCCAATTCTCATACACATAGAGCTTCCCTTATTAGCAACAGTCCCCACTAGAGTGGCACATTCACAGAAGTGGTGAACCTAAACGGACACATCATTATCACCCAAATTCCAGAGTTTACAATACAGTTAAATCTTGGTGTTATAAATTGGTGTACAACAACATGTATCCATTTCTATGGCACCACAGAGCATTTTCACTGCCCTAAAAAAATCTGCCTATTCATCTTTCCCCTATCCCCAAACTATAGAAACCACTGATCTTTTCATTATATTAGTAGTTTTTGTCTTTTCCAGAATGTCATATAGTTGGAATCACAAGGTTTAGCCTTTCAGATTGGCTTCTTTCACTTAGCAATATGCATTTACATGTTCTCTATGTCTTCATAGCTGATTAGCTCATTTCTTTTTAGCACTGAATAATATTCAATTGTCTGCCAGTACCACAGTTTATCTATTCACCTCCTGAATGCTTCTACATTTGGTCAACTATGAATAAACCTCCCGTAAACAACCATGTGCAGGTTTTTGTGTGGACATAAAATTTCAACTCCTTTGAGTATATATGAAGGAGTACAAATCGCTTGATTGGCAAGAGTATGTTTAGTTTTGTGAGAACCTGCCAAACTGTCTTCCAAAGTAGCTGTATTATTTTGCATTCCCACCAAGAATGAATGAGAACTTCTGTTGCTCCACATCCTCACCAGCATTTGTTGTTGCCAGTGCTCCAGATTTTTGGCCATTCTCACAGTGGTATCTGAGTGTTGTTTCAGATAAATTTTTGAGGAATGTCTCTCATGGTGGAGAATGATTATTATTAGAGAATGAATTTGATTCGAGGCACTGACACAAGGTATTCAAGCCAAAGTCATGTCTTGAGTCCAAAGAGGAGAACCTCACTGGGACATATTTTATGGTTTAAGAGACGGAAAGGGAGGGATTTAAAATAACAATATTGGTTTTATTGTTGGAATTTTAGATTTTTTCTAAGGGTGTGAGATATGTTTCATAAATCATGTGGCAAACCAGATTCACTGAGGTAAATCTATAGTTTCTAAGTTGAGTACTTTTTGAAAAAACATTCGCTTGAAATTATTTTTAAAGATTTTATTTATTTATTTGAAGGAGAGAGAGCGCTTGTGCACAAATGGGGGGAGGGGCAGGGAGAAGCGAACTCCCCACTGAACAGGGAGCCCGATGTGGGACTCCATCCCCCGACCCTGAGATCATGACCTGAGCTGAAGGCAGCTGCTTAACTGACTGAGTCACCCAGGTGCCCCTCACTTGAAATTTAAGTACATGTATGTTTGTTAAAAATATGAACTTGTTGCATTATGGGCACAGGTCACATTTAAATCAATTTATTTTACTTTTGATGGAGTGACACAGATAGCACAAAATGTGAATAAATCTGAGTTCCTCAATTTGGGGCAATATAGAAATAGTCCAGTATTCTAAGTGAACAGCATATGTCTGGAGTTTAGGTAAATGGAGGGGAATTAGAAATAATGAGAAGCTGTTTTAATATAAAGTTCACTGTAGTGTTTCCTAGATAATCTTTTTAAGATCAATTTAGAAATGCAAGTGGGAGAAAAAAGATGGAATCCTAAAAATAATGTAATCTATAAAAAAAGTTTGAAAATTATTTTCTCATCTGTACATCCTTAGAGATTATATCCTGTCTTCCTGTGATATTTGATTATATTTACTATCCACTTAGTACAATATTTTAACCTTTCTAATGAGTAATATCCTTTAATACAAGAATATAATGTTGTCCTCTTAAGTGTTTGGTCAACTTATTCTCTTTCCCTAAAACAACTTTTAATGGTCTGTTTAACTGTTTCCAAAATGTTTCAAGTTTACAGTGTTCCCTAATCCTTTGTTTTACCACTAAGCATTCTCATTAGCTTCCAATTTGTGAGGAAAGTTGTCCAAAAAAATTTGTTCCTAATTTTCTGATCACTTTACTAACAATTCATGAATGTTACCAACTTTTTATTTCAGTTTCAGTTATGAATTACTCTCTTCCACTTAGTTGGGGCTCACTTGAGACTTATTAGTTGATAACTGGACTCTCTTTGTGTTCCTTGGTGGCTCATAATTTCACCATTTATTTGACAATATCAAATTTAATCTGATTCCTGCAACATTTGTTTAGGATGTACTCAGAACTAGACATATTGCTAAATTCTGTAGGGATTGTAAAAGGATGAACGAAATATCCTTTGTTTAAAGGAGTGTCATGAGGGAGAGTGACATGTACATAAATAGCTTTTTTAAAAAAATTGAAGTATAATTAACATACAGTATTATATTAGTTTCAGGTGTACAATAGAATGATTCGACTATTCTATATATTTCTCTGTTCTCCTTAAGATAAAAGTGTTCTTAGTCCCTTTTATCTATTTCATCCATCTCTCCACCCACCTAAACAGCTTTTTGAAAAGGAGAGAGATTAATTCTGGCGTCAGTACAAATGACAAAAGATGGCAGATACTTCCCTTGAATTCCATGCCCAGATTTACTGAAATCACAGCATTTGGCTTCTTCTATGTCTCTTGGTGACAATTAGGTTTAATGCCCTCATTTTCTTGAGGGGGATCAGAATTTGAGCAAGAATAAAATATTTTGATCTTTCTATAAACTATTGTTTTTCTTCATATGTGTTACTAAGTTTCTTGTTACAGTCTAAAAAATCATATATTTATCATGTAAAGATCTTTATAACAATATACTTTGAATTAGCTACCCATACTTCTTGAATATTGGAAATATTTGAACTTTTTAATGAAAAAAACTCTGAGTCTGCGCTCACACAAAATTACTCCTAGTCAATTGAGTAACGTGGGCTATATTTTAGATCAACACACATTTTGTATTTTCACACAGCTTATAATAAGATTATTGCATTTGCTTTCTCATTGTTATTCTCAGATTGCAAAGCTTTGGAAATCTTATTTCAAATATGAAAGTTTTGAATGCGTTTAAGCATTTCTAGGCCAAGTTGATTTATTATCACTTATTTCCTTCATCAAGAACCCTGAGTAGCTGCATTTGAATGAGAGCTGCTTACGTTGCTCCTTAAAACTTCCTGCTTAACTGATAGTAGAAAAAATTCATGCTGCACAATAGAGCTTATATTGAATTTCACTTTGACCACTGATGAAAAATTTGTGTTTAATACTTATGTCTGCTCTTAGAAACTATATAGGTACATTTAAATTAAACAAGGCATTAAAGGGTGGCTTAGTCGGTTGAGTGTCCATCTCTTGGTTTCAGCTCAGGTGGTGATCTCATAGGTTGGGATCAAGTCCTGCATCAAGCCCTGCATTGAGCTCTATGCTCAGTGGTGAGTTTGCTTGAAGATTTTCTCCCTCTGCCTCTTCTTCCTGCCCCTTCCCCACCCTCAAATAAATAAATAAATCTTTAAAAAAATAAACAAGGCATTAAGGTAATTTGGACATTTGCTTCAGAAAATCTGTGTTAGCCCGACCAATAAAGAAATAGTTTTCTTGTTACCAGCTCCTATATCACCAAAAAAAAAAAATAATAATAAGTTGTACCAGCAGTAAATGAAGTGAATGCAAAAGGATAGTGAAATTATTGGATTTTTTTGGTGACAGTTCTTCACATATCTTATTTTCAGGTATATGATTATCTGCTATTTCTGGATACATGTGATTACATCATGAGTCAGTCAAGAGTCAACAGTCAATAAATATTTACTGAATCCATATAACATGGTGGGCACATTGCCACTTGATATCAGTGTGGGGAGTTTGGACCCCAACAGTTGTAGAGTTACTTGGCTGTACAAGAGCTGGAGCTCAAAGGAGTAAAGAAATGCAACACTTCATGGAAACATTCATTTACACACCCTGATCTAATGAGATTTAATGGTTTCTGAGGCTATTCTGAGAAAAATAATTTGAACTATATTCATCATTGAAATGAAAATGAATAAAAAAACAGGCCTGATTGACTGTGGTAGCCCCAGTGTACGCCAGATGACACTGAAGAATGAATGGTCCCGACCCTCAATATCAAGGGAGAAGAGGAGCCCAAGGCTGTGTGAAATTAGCAAAGATCTTCCTCTTTTATCCCTTCGTTCACTTTCAAGGATTTCATTCTTCAAGCACCATCTATCATCCTCTTAGCTTACTCTCTTCTATTATTGCACTCAAATCATTCTTTGAATTTCAGTGGGTCCTACAAGCAATTTATCCTACCACTTTTTCTTATCCCTCATTAACCTGCATGTCTTCCCTCTCATTCTCACCTTGATCCAATGTCCAACTTTATAATAAGTGACTTGCATAAAAATATACTAGATAACCTTACAAAACTCTACATCTCAAAAGATTCCAATTATATACCACTTGGAACACAGGCTTTAATTTATAAGACTATATCTGTCTATCATTTTATCCATAGCACAACGTGTATTACCTGACACATAAAAGATGCTCCATAATTATTGGTTGAATGCCTAAGTAAATGAAGACATAGCCAAATTATTTGAGAGGCATAGATTTTTAAAAATTTAACTTTTATCAAATAGATTATTGGAAACTATAAATAAAATATTTCTGATTTTGTAAATGGTAAAGAGAAGTTAAGACAGATAAAAGTTTTTTTTATATATTTTCTTCAAAGTAACTAGAAAATGATAAATGTCATAAAATGTGTCCCTTAAATAGCTGTCAATTCTATCAAGCTGCCTATGTTACAAAAGTTATTATTTTTTGTATTTCTACAACTGACTGTGTACAGTTCAGGTAAATGTGATTGTGCAGTCACCCACACAGGTTGTTACTACCATATCAAGCATCATTGCAGTTGTTTTAGTTCAGCCTCAGCATTCCGGGCTTTGAGGGGAAATATCAAAAACATAGTTTCATATGGAAATAGAGAAAATGCTCTTATGCTGAGTGGCCAGAGTAAAGACTGTACCCTCAACTTTTCCCTTCAACACTTTTTCTCAGCTCTTAATATCACCAACTCAGAATCCTGAGTATCCAAGTACTTTTCTAAAGCAACAACTCATTATCTGAATATGTTATCCTAATTCAATAAGGTTATTTCCTTGACATTATAAATTCCTGTGTTATAATAGATATTTGAGGTTCATTTTGTCCAGCTTTCAAGCATGGGTGCTGCCAAACAAAAAATCACTTAAGAATCACATTGACTATGAAATTTCCATTTTCAGAAGAACAGCTACAACAACCAAGAATACTTTCCAATGCATTAACTCTAAGGGTCCGTCTTTAGTCTCCTTTTTCCTTGGACTTTCACCGACATTTGACTCTCTTTTTCAAAACTCTCTTACCAAAATTTCTTGTGATAGCCATTTCTCCATTAAATGAGAATGGTTGAATATGCCAAGTTCAGATAAATGTAGTTAAGTAGGGACCCTATAAAGACAATCCAATTCCAAATATCCCTCTCCTGTTCTCCCACTTCACACACATCTACTACCACTCACAAGCCCGATTAGATAAGAAAGAGACATTGATGCAGTCGAGCTTTGGAGTCAGAAGACCTAGTATCTAATTCTTACTCCATTACTTAGTAGCATAAGCTCATTAAAAGATTGAAACCTAATCATAGAACTGTAGAACACTTCCTTTCCCCTCACACATCATCACCACATTTCTAAAGGCCCATTTACAGTAGCTCCTTTTACTTAATATACAATGTCTGTCTATCAAGAAAATATGACAAGGCATACCTATGACAAAAAGCACAATCTTGAAGAGATAAAAGAAGCATCAGGACCAGACTCAGCCAGAGATATTGGAATTATCAGATCAGGAATTTAAAGCAACGATGTTTAACATGCAAAGGGCTCTAATAGATAAGGTGGGCAGCACACAAGAACACATGAGCAATATAAGCAAAGAGATGAGAACCCTAGGAAAGAGCCAAAAGAAAACGCTAGAAAGAAATCAACTTAACAGAAATGAAGAATGCCTTCGTGGGCTCATTAACAATTAGATGTGCTTGCTCAAAACTGGAAAAGCAGAAGTAAGGTGGGGGTGATCTTCTTCAATCTTTGGCTTCAGTTTTCCTTGCTCACCAGCAAATTGATGGAAGTTGATTTTTTTCCTGTAGCAGCATCCTGCGATCCATTCTCCAGCGTCCTGGGTCTGGGGAGGAAGCTGTGGCATGATGAATGATGACAAATGACATCTTGATTCTGGTTTTCTGACTCCTAAGTTGCAGAAGCAAGGCTATAGATAGCTCACTGCTCTAATCACTCCAAGGAATCTGTAAGCTCCTACTTCCCTGCATCAGATTTTTTTTTATGCATAAAACAGCTAGAATCGTGTTTAATTTTCTGCACTGACAGAACTTTTAATTGGCATTTTTCCTTTCACTCTTGCCCCGTAGAGTCATTTCTTTACACAGCAGCTGGAATGATCAGGTCATCAACTCCCCTGCTTAACATCCTCTGATCACCTTCCATCTGATTTAAAATTAATTTCATATTCTTGGGGCGTCTGGGTGGCTCAGTCGGTTAAGCGTCTGCCTTCGGCTCAGGTTATGATCCGGGGGTTTTGGGATGGAGCCCCACTGTGGGCTCCTTGCTCAGCAGGGAGCCTGCTTCTCCCTCTCCCACTCCCCCCGCTTGTGCTCTCGCTCTCTGTCAAATAAATAAAAATCTTAAAAATAAATAAATAAATAAAATTAATTCCATATTCTTTACTCCAACCTATAAACCCACTTGTGTGTTCACTGCCTCCCTCTCTGACCACATCTTCTGCCAGGCTCTCCCTTGTTCACTCTGCTTTGGCGTGCTGATGTGTTCTGACTTCTCTAATATACCAAACTGTTTTCATCTCAAGATATTTACACTTCTTATTTTCTCTTCCTGGAATGCTTTACTTTCAGATCTTTCTTTGCCGCCTCCTGTACTTTATTCATATCTTGCCACAAACACCACCTTATGAAACATGCCTTTACTCCCTGAATTTATACTCTATATTTACTGTTTTTTTGGTCCATCGCTCCTACTAGAATAAAAATCCCATGAGCACAGGGACGTTGCTTGTCTTATTCATCACTATATTCATAGCTCCTGGAACAGTTCCTGCCATATAAAAAAAAAAAAAAAAAAAAAAAAAAAATCACGTGGATTACATGAATAATAAAGTAACATAAGTTTTTACAAAAACTTTGAGCCAAGGAGGAAGCATATCTAAATGCGATCAGATTTTGGTCATTTAAAAATAGTATAAAGGCTGACTTTGGAGTGCTACTGATATATTTTATTTGAGATTAGACATGCAGACTTTCTTCTTCTTCACTCATTCAAATCCACTGGTGTTGGACTGAATTGAAGTTTCGATGTGTTACAGCTTAGCCGCTTACTAGGTATTCAGTATGTGCCTACTTTTTTTTTTTAAGATTTTATTTATTTGACAGAAAGAGACACAGCGAGAGAGGGAACACAAGCAGGGGGAGGGGGAGAGGGAGAAACAGGTTTCTGGCAGAGCAGGGAGCCCGGTGCGGGGCTGGAGCCCGATGCGGGGCTGGAGCCCGATGCGGGGCTCGATCCCAGGATCCTGGGATCATGACGTGAGCCAAAGGCAGACGCTTAACGACTGAGCCACCAGGCGCCCCAACATGTGCCTACTTCTGCTACATTTATAAGTGAAAGTCAGATTTGTGGGTCAAAATAATCTTACATCAATGCAACTTTTGTTACGGGGATGACCTACTATCAGCCTGTTGTTTCACACACATCACATTTAGCTTCATAACGAACATCTTCTTGAGCTCAGCACAAAGATGGAAAACACTCCTTGTGGGGCCGGATTCTATAGCTCTTACTGAAGTCATTAAGGGCTTGTGGGGAATATTTGTAGAGTAAAGGCGGCAAGGTCAAGCCCAAGATTACTACTTTACTTGGAAAATGAGAAACACTCTAAGATGTAAACACACAATGTACACTTTAAAATATCCGGAGGTAGTTATTGCTACTGTGTGAGAGGAAAGAATATTCTCTTAAAAGCATTGTGATCTTACTAAAAGTGAGACCCCTTCGGTCCTTGCCTTATTTGAACCCTAGTTTATTTTTCATGGTTGCTCCAGAAACAGGTAGAAAAAAAAAAAAAAAAGACTAATACCATTCAGGCAGTGTTTCCTTTTGTTATTTTTATTGATGTTGCTTTCATTGAACAATAAAACCTCAAGACATTGTTTTCTTATTCAATATGCAAATGTTGCAGTTAACTCATTCCAGGAAGAAATAAAATATGGAAGAATGAGGAAAATCTTCATTAATTTAAGTATGTCGACAGAAAAAATTTATATTCCAAGTGGTATAAACCAGTCATCTTAATATTTCATTTTCCAGATCAAAATGTTGATTTAGCTTTTAAATATACTGTGAATATACATGCCATAGAAATTAAGAATATAGGCATCTTCCTTTAGCTGATATTAGCACATTATTGAATTCTGGATGGGTTCCAGAAAACTGTGGAAATTGCTTTTTAAATTACTGCCCTAACGAACTGTTCAACATCATATAGGCCAAAAATCAAATAATTGGTTTTGGCTGACATTTTCCAGTATTCAAATGGGCAAAACTGCATAATCATTTCCTGCAGACCAGTTATGCCATTATTTGGAAGTGTTAAAAAACAAAATTTACTGAGTAAATTTGAAGATCTAATTAGCTTTATTCAATGAATCATGAATCAAGCAGCATCCTATCTGGCAAATGAAAGGAGCTCCAAGGTGCTATGCAAAATGGAAGGTTTTCATAGGCTGAAAGGGCAGGGAAAAAAAAAAAGTCTTCTAACAGAGTGATTTGTTTCAGGCAAGATCACCTTTCAATGGGGGAAGGGCAGCAGTCTATCATGCAGATAGATTATCTTGCTAGTGCTGATCAGGTAATTCCAGAATGACTGGTTAAAAGTCACATTCCTTGGAGAGGCTGAAATTTCAAGTAGGTTAGATATTATGTCTCGGTTTACTGATGCAGGGCTTAGCATCGGTGACTCTAGTTTGGGCCTGTTGTCTGTTTTGTTGCTTTAATATGTCATTATACCAAACTATTTAAAATTAATTAACTGACAAGTGCCAAAGTGAAGCTAATTTATGATTAATAAACTTTTGGAAAAAAATCACTGCGAAAATACTTTTCAATAGGTAGGCCCTAGTTGTATCAATAACTGTAAATAAACAGTTTCTCCTACCAAAGCACTAAGACTAGCTGAAGACTGAAGGCTTTAAATTAAAAGCCAACTAGGACTACTTGATTATAAAGGGAGAGTTTTGAATTTAGGTGCAAATACTATGTGTCGATTAGAGGAGTGTGATTATATTTCGTTGGGGATTCGGGGTTTATTTTCATCTTGACTACTTGCCTATATGTGTGTGTATGTGTGTGTGTGTGTGTGTGTGTGTGTGTGTGTGTGTGTATGTAAAATTTACACTTCAGTGCTCAGACTTTAAGAATACAAGTCAATAAACTTTTACAAACAATATAGACCCAAATGACAGGCAACCACTGTTTCAGTTTTCATTGAAGATTTGACTAGTTTTGCACTTCATGTAAATAATAACAAAGAGTGTACATTCATTTGTGTATGATTTTTATGGCTCAGCATCCTGTTTTGTTTTGTTTTAAGATTCCTTCTTATTGTGTTGCATGTATCATTGATACTGCAAACCTTTAAAATATGAATTTCCCTCTATGGCCTGCTTTATATGTGTCCCAAATATTTCAACATTTTTTCTTACTAGCATTCAGTAGAAATATTTTCCAATTTTTCTTTCCTTTGTGAACCATATATTCCTTAGAAGTTTGCTGTTCAATTTTTAAATATTTGAAGGTTTCCTAGCATCTTATTGGTACTGATATTTAATGTAACTTCATTATGGTCAAAGAAAACACTGTAAAGTTCCGGTTTTTCAAAATTTTTTGAAGATTATTTTAAGGCCTAAGATAACATTTATCTTAAAAAATATCCCATGTGCATTTGAAAACAATGTGTAGACTATAGATTTTGGTGGGAATATCATAAAAATCTTACATTAACCTTGGTTGATCATGTTATACTAATTTATATTTTTACCTATTTTTGCCTACTTGTTATATCAACTATCATAGTGGTTGCCAAAAATTTCAACTCTGGTTTTTGACTTGGCTAATTAAACCTTTGTATATGTCAGCTCTTGTTTCATGTGTTTTGGCATTTATAGTTTTTATATCTTCCTAATGAATTGTCCATTTACTTTAGAATAGTTACTTTTTCTTTTCTTTTTTTCTGGTAATTTCGCTTGTTCTGAATCTAACTTATCTAATACTAATGTAGTCACATCAGTTTTTCTATGCTTATTTGTATGATAAGCCTTTTGCCTTCCTTTTCTTCTTAACTTGCGTATTTACAAGTGGATCCAATATAGATAATTTTTTATACTGAGTCTGACTATACCTCTCTTTTAATTGCAGTATTTGGTCTGTTTCTACTTAATGTAATTATTGGTATGATTTTACTTGTATCTACCATCTTGCTATTTAGTTATCACTGGATCTATCTTAATTATTTCTTTTTATCTCTTTTCCTGCCCTCTTTGTGGATCAGTTGAGTATTTTTTAGTATTTCATTTTAGCTCCACTATTGGTTTACTGGTGCTTTGATTTATTTTTCAGTCATTACTTTAGAGATTGTAATATAAAAACTTAACACACTGCAATCTAACTAGAGTGAATAATTACTCTTTACCTAAAAATATAAAAACCTTAAGAATGTAATTAGGCTTAGCTCTATCCTTTTTGTACTTTTGTCACATAATTCATTATAAGCCCCACAATACAATATTATTTTTGTTTTAAATATTCAAATAACATTTAAAGATTAAAACAAAGAAAAAGAAAATTTTGTATATTTGCACATATCTCCCATTTTTGGCACCTTTTATTCTTTCCTGTAGATCTGACTTTCTATTTGTTGACATTTTCTTATAGCTTGGAGAATTTCCTTTAGTATACTTTACAGAAGAGTAAATTTCCTTCAGCTTTTATTTATCTGAAAATGTTTTTATTTCACCCACATGTGTGAAGAGTATTTTTTCAAGATAAACAATTTCGAGTTGACACAATTTTTCATTGATATATATGATCTAAGAGACATACTAATCATTTGTTCTTAAAGATTGTCCATTTATATCTGTATGAATTTGAGCCCTGGAAATGTCCATCATTATTAGCTCATTACAGATTGTTTTCATTTAGTTAAACATTGGCATAATATCATTGACTTCTATGTTCATAAAAATCTTAATGAAGAAAATTTTTTGCATCTTCTATAAAACCTTTACTAGATATGTTGTTTGTCACTGTCCCTCACATGAAAACTCATAATTCTGTTAGAATTTTGAAATAGAACAAGAGTTTATCTAACTGGGAATATAGGTTTCTTTTAATCTTGTATTTATATGAAGGATTATATTTTCCTTTTTACCTTGAGAGTCAGAACTAATCTTAAAGATCAGTCAGAGTAATTGAATTAGCATAGATGAGGAGCATAAAAGTAAATTGCTCTCTGTATGTGATAATGCTCTCTTATTTTAATTGTATTCATTTTTGAAAGTAGAATATAAATTAGAGAAATATGTAGCTATGATATAAATCATTACTTTACATTTGTCAGGAATAACATAAATCAAAAAGCTTATGTATGTTGGATTCATTTCTATTGACAAGGATGTCTTACCAAACGGCGACCCCCCCAGTCAGGGCTTTCTGAAGGAAAAGCTCTTGTCTAGAGCTATGGCTATGTCATAGTTAAGGGGGCTGAAGGTTGAAAGGTATATAAATGAGTACAAACAATCATCAGTATAAAGAGAGACTAGGAAAATTCTATTATAAGTTTTCAGAACTAGAATACAACATAATTGGCCCATAAAGGGAACAATAAAATGAGGCTCAATGAGCAAGTGGAAGATGGATCTATAAAAACCCCAGGGTAAACATCATGCTACTTGTACCTGACTTCCATGTGTTCTTTCTGACATGATGGGCATTCTGGCTCCATTAATGGAAAAACTGATGGAACATAAATAGAAAAAAATAGAAGAAAAAAATAGTAAAAAAAAAGTGGGGTTTATTTTAAAAACTATAGACAAATAGAGTGAAAATGAGACATGGTTTGTCCATCCTTGAACTTGCCCTTTTCCTATAGTTGTGGAAGTTTATCTACTGAATACCTCACATAAGGAAAGCATTTATACTGGGGAAAATTAAACATAGATACAATCTTCTAGAGATGTCTTTTTCATTCATTAGAGAAATTTAGATAAGTTCATAAATATCTAGATTCTAAGGTAAATGTAATCTGTGCTACAAGGTGAAAGAAGAAAGAAATTATTTCCAGTTAAGTCTTCACAGATGGTATCGTAGGTGTCCTAGACCTTGAAGAAGAGATGAGATATAAAAAGTAAAATGTGGGCGCCTGGGTGGCTCAGTTGGTTAAGCGACTGCCTTCGGCTCAGGTCATGATCCAGGAGTCCCTGGATCGAGTCCCACATCAGGCTCCCTGCTCGGCAGAGAGTCTGCTTCTCCCTCTGACCCTCCCCCCTCTCATGTGCTCTCTCTCTCTCTCTCTCTCATTCTCTCTGTCTCAAATAAATAAAAAAAAAAAATCTTTAAAAAAAATAAAAAAATAAAAAGTAAAATGTATAGGTGATGATAAAACATTAATGCTATGTGTTCTTATATTCTATTTTATTTTGAAATGATTGCATTGTGGTGAAATTTTGGTGGTGGTTGTAGTGTTGATGGTAAATAATGATTATATATTCCATTGTATAGAGAACCTGGCACAATCTTATTTTGTAAATCTTATTAATATTTTGGAAATAATAGTCGTTACATGTGTTGCCCTTTAATATTTTAATTATACTTTAGGTAATTAAAATGTACTTCACTACAACTAATTTCTCTGTTGACTCAAGTGCCAAAAATACCGCCTTTCCTTCCCCCCTAACACATCAAACATTCCCTTGGTCTCACTGTATACTGTGATCCTCCACCAGATTTGCCATGGTAGTGGTTGGAAAAAGATTTAATCCCATCATGGGACAATTTGCACTATTTAGGGAAAGAACATAGTAACTAGGGGTTACATAAGGGTCTGTTGGCCAGCAACTCTATTGCAGCTCATCCTGTAATCATAGGATGAATGACATACTCATTTATTTCTTTTGAAATACTTATTAGTCACAGCAGTAGGATTTTCCCAGGAGCAAATAGCTGACCAATTCTTGCTACAGTTTAATAGAACTTCTTGCCCTCAGGGATCACTCTAACTGGGGATTCCATTTGCACAGGTACATGACACAGCCAAGGAAGAAGGCAAAGTTGAACTCTGCCTTAGCCTGCCCCGGTCTCTGTGGGTGACCTCTCAATAAAGGAGGAAAACTGTTTGAAGCCGTGGCAGTGCCTGGCTGACATAATGACCAACTAAAGTCCTTCGAGAAAAGAAGATATGGAGAGAGGTGTTTCAACTCTGCCTGACTTGTTTAGTAACATAGGCAGTCAGTTTCTCTGGGAAATTATGGATATATGTGATCTTTGTGGAAGGCCTGAGAATTTCGGCTTTTTAAAAAATTAATATCAATATTAAAGCTGAAGTTTTTTAATCTGTGAATATTCTAATACATCACGTTTATTATGAATTTGAAAATGCCATTAAAAAAAAAAACAGAACTCTGCCACATGCAATGGATAATGAGGCATCCTTAGGAAACATGCCTCACATTGTATCTTCTCCTTTAACTGTTTATTATCTGGCACAACAATCATTCTCTCTGGCTCAACTGCTTTCTTGTACCCTGACTTGTATAACGTAAAGATTGTAAGTTTCAGGATGCCTGGGTGGCTAAGTTGTTAAGCGTCTGCCTTCCGCTCAGGTTCCAGGTGCCATGGTCCTGGAATAGAGCCCCACGTCTGGCTTCCTGCTCAGTTGGGAGCCTGCTTCTCTCTCCCTCTTCCACTTCCCTCTCCCTCTTCCACTTCCCCTGCTTGTGTTCTCTCTCTAGCTGTCTCTCTCTCTCTGTCAAATAAATAAATAAAATCTTAAAAAAAAAAAAGACTAAGTTTCATGAAGGCAGGGATTTGAGCTGGCTCATTTTTGTCTAACTAGGGTCTAATGTAATTCCTGGTTTGAGAGGCACAGCTTAGTAAATATTAAGAGTTTAATACAATTTCTCAACCATGTGCTTATTTATGCTCATTTGTTTAGGTATTTCATGATAACTGAAAATTTTCCCAAATTGAATGGCCTGCTAGCGACACAATCAAAACAACTATAATTCTCTCTTCTAGCTAATTCATCTAGAGTGGTCATATAAGTGGAAAACTTCAGAATCATCTTTTAATCCCTGGAATTTGAAAGCTTCGCATCAGTGTTTAAACTTACTACATCTTCCTACAGCTGGACAACATAGTAATACCAAAATGCATAAGTTATTGCCCGTCAGCTAGTGCAGAATATTTCTGATAGAGAATAAGGACTTCAAAATTAATAGCTCATATTTACTGAATAATTGTTCTGGTTGTACGTTTAAACACTTTAAGTATATTATCTCATTTAGTCATTTAAAGGAAAACAATTAGGTAGTGCTATCATTATTATTATAAGCAAATTGAGTCACATGGTAGTTAATTGCCGGATATTATCCTATCAATTATGGAATTCACATAGACCCAGAGGCTGAACTCTGAATACCTGCCATGTTGGTTGTTGTTCTTGTATTGCTTATTGACTGAGATATTTTTAAAAAGACTATCGATTGTCTATTTTTAAAAATGGACCAACAATATCTTGAGCTAAATTTTTCTTCACTGGAGTTTCTTTCAGAACCAGGTAATGTTAACAACTGTTGGGAACCACGCCAAAAGAAGGATTGGTGACTTTCGGAGTCTGTAATGAAAAAGAGATTGATAGGAATTTATTGTAAAGATTCCTGGGAAGACAAAAAGAAGTGGTGGAGAAGAATCCAGGCTTTCAATTTTTAAAAACCAATCAGTCTTTTCTTCCCGGTTTTTGCTCTCAAAGCAGCATAGGGCACCTAGGCTTTTCCCCTGCACTGCATCCCACTTTCATTTTTCAGAGTTTTCAAGCGTGTTGGACATATTTCCCTTTCTGCATCCTCTCCCTTCATCTGAGTGATATATTTGTAGTGGTAATCTGAGTAAATAAAGCTTTGCTCATTAAACTGTGAATCCAGGTGAAATGGGTTGCATTTTCAAGAATTTAGTGAGTGAAATTAATTTTGTAAAAGGACCCACAGGGGTTGGTTAGGACACCTGGCATGAAGTCAGGAACTAAGAGGCCAGGAGTCTAGATGGCAAGGAAAGGTGTCTAGGAGCTGAAGAGAGGATATGGGAAATAGGTGTTCCCATGTGGAATTGGCAGACACAAAACAACCAGTAAGTTCAGTCAATATCTGGTAACAACCTTTGCTCAGTTAGCATGGTGATACTTAGAAAATATCATTGTCATGAAGTAGGCGAGAAAAAGAACTGACTAGTGTTATTCATGAGTTGAGTTTTTGATGCTTAAAATGGGAAAAGTCAGTGGAACATCATAGGCGAAATATTTAAAAGGTTAAAGAAAATACACAGAAGAAATTTAGGAGAGGCCATAGCTAGCTATAGTGCAGTGGGAGTCATTTGGATCCAAATTATACAATGCAATGTCGTGTCAGTGGTTAAGATCACTGAGAAGATGCAGAGGGAATGGAACGAAGGAGAAGACTATGATGTAAGGGTTGGGCTGGAATTTAGACAGTGTTTTCAGCTGGGGACAGTATAAAGAAGAACAAAAAGTAAAAGTGATATGCCAAAGAAATTCTAGAAGTATTTAAATGGTTCCTTTTGTTACCAAATACCCAAATTGGGTTTTCTGTTTATTTGTGTGCTATTTTTAAAATAGTAGCTCTTGGGGCTCCTGGGTGGTTCAGTTGGTTAAACTTCCAACTCTTGGTTTTGGGTTAGGTCATGATCTCAAGCCCCACATTGGGTCTGTGCTCAATGTGGAGTCTGCTTGAGATTCTTTCTCCCTCTCCCTCTGTCCCTCCTCCCATTCGCACTCTCCCTCCTTTCAAATAAATAAATAAGTAAAATCTTTAAAACAGTAGCTCTTACATCTAACCCTTCCTCCCCATTCATACAGTACTGAGAAACCCGGTTCTGTACATGTTTCTGTGTGATGAGTAGTCAGACTTTGGCTTCATGGGGCTTGTGTTTTATTTATTTCTTCAGCAGAAACAGTAAATTTTTATTGGGGGGCAAGTTGAAAACATAATCATGTGACAGAAATATGAACTCTGTAAAAAACTTTACAAATAAATTTGCTACCCAAATGATCATACCCTCCTGATCATTGGGCCTCGATTGTTGGAATGAAAATGAGCCCGTGGGATTGGGCTGCTTTCTTCCTATCCTGGGCGGTCCCTGAGAATGAAGCCAACTTTGAGCATCTCAAGCTGTGACATGGGTTCTGGTAATATCATTTGCACCCTCAATTAAGTGATAGCTGTAACCAGCCTTATTTCTAGACGTTTTTGTTAAATGAGCAAATAATTTCCTTTCATTTCTAAAGTTATTTTGAGGGCTTATTTTTGATGGTTCAAAACTAAAAGAGTCATATGTGATGCATAGATAGTTTCATGGAACTTTTTCTGTGATTTAACCATTCTCATGGGCCGAAACCCATGGCAAATAAATGGGTAGAGTTTATGTCCCTATTTGCCTCCTTTCTCTGCAACGTAATATTGGCCACAAATAAAGCTGGAAACAAAAAATAAGACAATTGAAGGTAAATCTCGCCTCCATGCAGGCATTGGACCTTAGCTTTTTCATCATTAGGAACTCCCTGCTCTCATTAACAGAGCCAAAAGGATTCAGATATTTTAAAATACCCTATTAACAACAAAAATACTTCAACTCAATGTTCATTCAAAGCATTTTGCAAAGATTGTGTGTGTGTGTGTGTGTGTGTATACTACAGGGTGAAAAATAGTCTGTGCCTTAATTTTATGTCACGTATTTTGCTACTATGATTCTAGGATGGGGTCCTTGGTGCGTCACTTTAATACACAAGAATAATATGTATTTTACTATACATGCTTAAACTGAGTGTTAGAAAATTCTTTAACAATGCCTTAATGTATGTTGAAGAGACAGAGCATGAAACAAATCCCAATATTTTTCTAGAGAATCCGTTATTTTTAAGTAGTTATATAGTCGGGGCACCTGGGTGGCTCAGATGGTTAAGCGTCTGCCTTTGGCTCAGGTCGTGATCCCAGGGTCCTGGGATCGAGCCCCACATCGGGTTCCTGGCTCATCAGGGAGCCTGCTTCTCCCTCTGCCTCTCTCCCTGCTCATTTTCTCTCTGTCTGTCTCTCTCTTTTTCTGTGTCTCTGTGTCTCAAATGAATAAATAAAAAAAAAATCTTTAAGTAGTCACATAGTCATATTGGTAGGGCCCATGTACTAGTGTATTTCAGTCTGATGGTTCCATTAGGTCACTTTTTATGATACTTTTCAATGTTAATTTTATACATCTGGACTTTGTTTTGTAGCAGACAAAACACCTACGTTTCCGTAAAATTGCGATGCTTATTTACTTATTAATTCAATAAATACTCACTGCATCTCTTCAATATTCCAGGTACTTTGCAAAGTGCTGGGGAAACAGTAGTGAAAAAAACCGCTGTGATTCTTGTCTTCAAAGAGCTCTATTTTAGTGGAGATTTGAAAGCACTAAATAGCATGTAACAGTAGTATGTAAGCTCCATGAAGCCTAGAATTTTTGTCTCCCTTGTTAACTGTTGTACCTAGGACAGAATAGCGATTTCACAGGTATTTGTTGAATGTTTTTTTTTCTTTTTTTTATTTTTTATTTTTTATTATTATGTTAATCAGCATACATTACATCATTAGTTTTTGATGTAGTGTTCCATGATTCATTGCTTGCGTATAACACCCAGTGCTCCATTCAGTACGTGCCCTCTTTAATACCCATCACCAGGCTAACCCATCCCCCCACCCCCCTCCCCTCTAGAACCCTCAGTTTGTTTCTCAGGGTCCATCGTCTCTCATGGTTCATCATCCCCTCCGATTTCCCCCCTTCATTTTTCCTTTCCTACTATCATCTTTTTTTTTTTTAACATATAGTGTATTATTTGTTTCAGAGGTACAGGTCCTGTGATTCAACAGTCTTGCACAATTCACAGCGCTCACCATAGCACATACGCTCTCCAATGTCTATCACCCAGCCACCCCATCCCTCCCGCCCCCCGCATTCTTAATCTCAAGAAACAAACTGCTGAATGTTTAAATAAAAGAATGAATGAGTTTGATGTAAGGTCCTATGGAACGATATAACAGAGAGATTTAACTTAGTGTGGGGGTCAAGGAGGTCCCTCTGTTCAAGTAAAAAAGCAGAGCCGTAGTAATTAGCCTTATAGAAGAAAAATCTAAGGGTAGTATCCAAACGTAAGCGTAGACTAGTAAGGGAAGAAAGCAGTCAATACTCATCCCAGATGACCTAAGGTAAAAGAGCAAGGGTTGACAGGACACTTGATCACATGGATAAAAAGGATTTAGTTGCAATGGAATGAACAGCTTCCAAGGCTATGGAGAAGATTATGATCATAGAGATTCAAGTGTCTATCATTTACAATAATGCTTGATTAGAGGCTTGTCTCCAGGTCCCAACTAAAGGAACACTGACAAATGATAATGGAGACTTTCACCCCAATACATTTTGAAATACCTTGCTAATTGCTTCCTTAACTCTATTCTCTCCCCACTTTAATCTATCCTACTTGTGCTTGCAAAAACCTCCTCACTGGGCCGAGTAACAAGGAAACATTGTGAGAGAAATTATTCAAAGCACAATAAGTGATGATAACCCCAAAGTCCCCAATTCTTTTCTTTCGCAAGGGAGGAGGGTGATCCATATTAATCATGTCTAGATTCCTATAATTATTCCCAAACAAAAACAGTATTGGATGAAAGTTGACCATTACTGGCACCTCACAATCATCTCCAGTAACAAAGTGGAAAGAAGGAGGAGTTATTTAGCTTATAATTTGGGGAATAGGTTTGGCTTTAAAATTTTCATTTGTAGGGGCGCCTGGGTGGCTCAGTTGGTTAAGCGACTGCCTTCGGCTCAGGTCATGGTCCTGGAGTCCCAGGATCGAGTCCCGCATCGGGCTCCCTGCTCAGCAGGGAGTCTGCTTCTCCCTCTGACCCTCCCCCCTCTCACGCTCTCTCTCTCTCTATCTCATTCTCTCTCTCAAATAAATAAATAAAATCTTTAAAAAAAATAAAATAAAATAAAATTTTCATTTGTAAGTTGGTATTCATTGCACAAATACTATGACTGTGTAGTGGTCCTAGAGGAAAAATACCTGCTTTCCAATTCTTACTACTAACTTGATCTTTCAAGTTGCTATTGTTTTGGCGAACACAGTTGCCCAAGAAGATGCACGATCTTCTTGTCCTATGTTTATTTTATAAGTCTTCTTGGAGAAGAGGGTAGTCAATTGGAATTTTCTAAGAACTAGCTCTTTAAGAAAGTTAATACCTGGTCACCTCACCTCTCTTCCTTGACAATGCCAAAGACTTAAAAGTCTATTTCCTGGAATTAGATAGGATGGCAGGAGTTTAGGATCTGTCTGCAGACTCAAAAAATAAACAAACAAACAAAAAAAGATGACAGAAGGAGACAAAATAGCCAAAGGTTCTGTTTGAAAGCAGGGGAAACTTGCTAGACCTTTAGTGTTTCAAATCCCCTCCAGTCACTCCTTGAAATTAACAGTCTCAGTTAGATTTTGTTTGGACTCAAAAATGCTCAGTACTCATTAAAATGCAGAAGAAAACTGGTGGAGTCACATATCAGTAGGAATGAGGTCCAATCAAAGGTCAGGTCTTCCTGAGAGAGTTTGTATCAGCTCAACTTTAATGACTAAGTGCAGCCTTCTTCTTAATTTTCTCTTGCATCAGCATTTAAACAGGGATCTGTAAAATCCTAATTACTGAGTAGAGTAACATTATCTGCCTTTATCCTCTGTTAACAGATATTATTTTTGCTTATTTCAGGAGCCCTGCCAGAAATTACCTGCTGTATGCTCAATTATCCACCTCCCCACAGCAACACATTATTTTAATATAAACTTTTCACTGTAGTCAGCAACTATTGTGTATTTTCTTTAAATTGAGTTGTCATATCTTATTATAAAGTATAAAAGGAAATGGCTGGAACTCTTAGGGTTAGGCAGAGTCATTTTACTGTGGTTTGGCTTCTATTTGCAGCGTATTTTCTATCCAGCAAGCCTTAACACGATCATGGGAAAAGAGAAGAATCTATGAAATAAACAAAATAATTAAAATGAGAAATATGCACTGGGCATCGATTGGACTAAGCCATTTAAAAAAAAATTAAGTGCAGATCCTCCATAGTGCTAACCTACTGTGCTATGCAAGAAATGTAAATATGTCCTTAATATGAAGATTAATATCTAGGTTAAATCAGTTTCAGGTTGCCTGCCTGATAACAAATCTCATTTACATTCTGAATACCAAATGGGGCTGAGCCAAAAATGTTTGCAAGCTATTTTTTTTTCTTTTTTTTGAGTTCAATCTGAACATAGAGTGACAATCTTTAAAGGTCCTCATTGATTGTGGTTTATTATTCAATTATCTAGATGCTGAGCTCAAGAGTAAATGGGAATTCCTCATTACAATCTCACTATGAAATCAAGAAATGTAGACTAAATATGTCAAAATATCTTTCCCACAGTATCTTCTGAACTTCCTGATGTTATAATATTGGTTATCAAAATACCAGGCTAGATAATTAAAACAAGGATTTAAAATATAGGACCACTTCTAGTTCCTGAAAAAGTGATAAATTATAGTCTATTATCTGCCTTCCCACAATGCAGGTAATAGCTTATTTTAAAGAAAGGTGAAGGAATGCTAATGAATTATTAATCAGCATGGGTCTTGCTCTCTTTTAATAATGTTAACTTCCAGCATAATTCACACTCAGAAATATGACTTCCATTGACCAACATGTAAATGTTTGATTACCCAAGACATTTAAATCTTTATTTCAATCATTTATATGTTTGAAAGGACTATTTCATAGAGTTGCTCTCAACCATTAGGCTAAAAATCTTGTATTTCACAAGGAGGCTCTGATGGCAATAATAATCAGCCAGACAAACTACACTTGTATTTGCTACTACTGTCATTTATGTAAAAGCATTTTGGAAAGAGCCAAATTCATATACCAGATACATGTTTGAATTCATAAATTGTTTTTTTTTTTTTAGATTTTATTTATTTATTTGAGAGACAGAGAGACAGAGGGAGAGAACGAGCAGGCTAAGGGGCAGAGAAAGAAGCAGGCTTCCTGCCGAGCAGGGAGCCCGATGTGGGGCTCGATCCCGGCACTCTGGGATTGTGACCGGAGCCCAAGGCAGATACTTAACTGACTGAGCCACTCAGGGGCCCCCATAAATTGTTTTAAAAGTACCCAGGTAAAAAAAAAAAAAGGTGTGGAGAAAACCAAATTATCATATCTTTTTGTACATTTTGAGAATCATAATGTTCAAGAATGATTTTTTTCTGGTTTTGTTGGGCTCCCAATTTGGAAACACTGATTTTTAAAAATAAATGATACAGGATTGTTGGTTTATATATTTGTTGAAAGTTGTGTCAGTATCCTTCAGTGTTTGCCAGGTCTTACTCCTCTGGCAAATGTATGTAATATGATCTTGGTTCATTGAAATTTTTAGACTTTAGCTAACTGGAAGGCTCTCCAGACCAGTACAAGCAATCTCAGATCACCTGTGAGCCCAGAATAGATTTCAACAATAAGCTAAGTGGGGCTTCCTTCCATGTAACCTCTTATACAGTAAGAACATGCATGCTTTATTAAAGTATGTAATATTAAATAAGAATAGTCTCAGAGAACACACGCATTTCAGCTATCTATTGCTGCATATCAGACTGCCCTAAAACTTAATGGCTGAAATAGCAGCCATTTTATTCACTGACAATTCTGGGGAGTGAATATTTAGACACAGTTGGCTGGTGGATCTTGTGCACCAAATGGCATCTCCTGGGGATTTCCCATTTGGTTTAAATCAAAGCACAGATTTCAGAATGGCAAACCTAGTAAAAATTCTAGCTTCCCCCCCTCTGTACGTTTTGGCAAGCCACTTGGTTTCTCTAAACTTTTCCTAGTCATCCATAAAATAATAATAATATCTACTCTATAGAACGAGGATCTTCCAGCTTATTTTGGCCCGATTGTCAAGAATTGATGAGCCAAAAATATCTCTGGTTAGAGACATTGTGTTAAGAGAAAAACTCCCATGCCCCCTTTGACATATTTCTACCTCAGATTCTTGGATGTACATCTTCTACTCCAAATGCAGTGGTGGAATCAACTAGTAAGACAGGGCTCCAAAGGAAACTTTGGGCTGGTTCCTTACAATTGGAGGTTTAAATGGACCCAGGGACTCTCTTGGATTCTGTTCATCTCCCTCTCTTTGCAAGCATACCTAAGTGTGTGGATCTCTAGGTTTATTTTTAGGTAGATATTTGAAGCTCCATTTAGAGCTTGGGCCTAGCCCCTTGCATCAGTTTGACTTTTTTATTTTTTAACTCAATTAATTAACATATAGTGTATATGCCACATCTTCATTATCCATTCATTTGTCGATGGACATCTGGGCTCGTTCCATAGTTTGGCTGTTGTGGACATTGTTGCTATAAACATTGGGGTGGAGGTGCCCTTTTGGATCAGTGCATTTAAATCTTTGGGGTAAATATCTAGTAGTGCAATTGCTGGTCATAGGGTAGCTCTATTTTCAACTTTTTGAGGAACCTCCATACTGTTTTCCGGAGTGGCTACACCAGCTTGCATTCCCACCAGCAGTGTAAGAGGGTTCCCCTTTCTCTGCATCCCTGCCAACATCTGTCCTTTCCTGACTTGTTAATTTTAGCCATTCTGACTGGTGTGAGGTGGTATCTCACTGTGGTTTTGATTTGTATTTCCCTGATGCCAAGGGATGTTGAGCGTTTTTTTCATGTGTCTGTTGGATGTCTTCTTTGGAGAAATGTCTGTTCGTGTCTTCTGCCCACTTCTTGATGGGATTATTTTTTTTGGGGGGGTGTTGAGTTTGATAAGTTCTTTATAGATTTTGGATACTAGCCTTTTATCTGATAAGAATTTGCAAATATTTTCTCCCATTCTGCACCAGTTGGACTTTTATTCAAGCTTTGCCTGCATTCTCAGAAACTTGTTGACTCTTACTAAGGTCATTTCTTCTTTCTCAGTTGGCTATTTAAAAAAATAAGTTTATATTATTCTACTAGGAACTCTATTAGAAAGAGAGGTGGTTTGGGCATTTCTGAACCTCTGGCTATTACCCCTTAATAACCCCCAAATAACTCCATAAGCCCTAATATCTGCTTGCAGTGTTTTGAGAATCAGAAAGTACTCAATCAACTTAAATTGCCTTCTTCTTTTATAAGTCCCTTTTTTTAAGCTATTTATTGTATGAAAGAGAAAGTTTATAAACTTTTATATATGAGACTTAACTTGGGAACTAAATATAAAAATTCTATTCTAGGGGCGCCTGGGTGGCTCAGTTGGTTAAGCGACTGCCTTCGGCTCAGGTCATGATCCTGGAGTCCCGGGATCGGGTCCCGCATCGGGCTCCCTGCTCAGCGGGGAGCCTGCTTCTCCCTCTGACCCTCTTCCCTCTCGTGCTCTCTCTCATTCTCTCTCTCAAATAAATAAATAAAATCTTAAAAAAAAAAATTCTATTCTAAATATAAAAATTCTATACTAAATCTACAAGTTTAGTAGGTATCGAAACTACTAGGAAAGATGTAGCGGATTGCAGGTTGTAGCAATAGCTAGGAACAACACAGGCATAAGGTCGCACAGTGAATTTTTAATTTTCAATACAATTCTTATTGATTGATTCAAACGCGTATTGAGCCCTTCTGTGTACCACACTGCAGTTTGCATGATACAGAGGGAAAGAACACAAACTTTACCTCTGGTGAGTTTATTGTCTAGTTAGTGGGTTGGAGGCTGGGGAGGATGGTGAGTTGTGGCATAGACAGGCACCAATACAAAAGTGATGACTTCTATCATAGTGGTAAGTAGATGATGCTATGGAAGCACAAAGAACTGTCTAAATTTAGACAGGGTGCCAGGAAAAAGTTTCAAGGAATAGCCTTGTTCTCCATTATTCTAGCTTGACACCCACAGGCATGTTGCATAATATTGTTAGGCCTGATCGTCACAGTTAAAGTGAAAAATGATTATTAGAACAATTATCTGAGAACTTAAGGATTGTAGGGCAGGGAAAATACTCTATATGATATTATAATGGACACACATCATTGTACTTTGCCCAGACCCATAGAACATACAATACCAAGAGTAAACCCTAATTAACCTGTGGACTTTATGATGTGTCTTTGTAGATTCATCAGTTGTAATAAATGTACCACTCTAGTGAGGGGAGTTGATAATGGAGGAGGCTAAGCATGTGTGGAGGAAGGGGGTAGGGTGTATGTGCGAACTCCCTGTACTTTTCCCTCAATTTTGCTGTGAACCTAAACCTGCTCCAAAAAAAAAAAAAAATAAATAAAGGCTTTTCAAAAATGGAACTATTTGTCATCTCATCACAGTTAATAAAATCAGGCCTCGTTCTTAATTTTTCTTATAAACCTTCATAAAAGCAGTTCTCTCCATTTTGTTATTGTTGTGTGGTTGTTCATTGTTACTCATGTTGTGCAGTGTTTATTATCATAGGGAAAGGGATTCTGATCTGCCTGGGTAGCTTACAAAATTCAGCGTTATTTCTTTCTAATCTTTTTCACATATATTCTTGCTCAGTTCCTATTCCATTAACTTCAGGGAGGTAGAATCTCAAGCCCATAAACCATAGCATTAAAGTCTAAATTTCAATTGTGCTAATTTAGTAGGCTGTTTAAATTATGTGTTGAAATTTTTTGCAAAATTTCATACAGTTCCTGCAATTTTTCGAACAGACATCTTAGACCTTCTGGTGAAAGGTAGAAATGAGGATTTGGAGAGTATTCACTGACATTTCAAACTCTTCAGGAATATGAAATCACAAATATGAAAGCTGAAGCAGGTAATTTGAATGTTCAACCCAAAATAGAATGATTGATTTTCATATGCAAATTCTATCTTTTGAGCTCATTTGAAGTCCACACTTTTTGTATTCCAGGGAAACTCCTCAGAAACTTAATTTATAGGAAAGGATGGTTTCCTTTGAGGGAAACATTTCTTATAAAGACCTCTTCACTGAAGTGCAACTGACTGAAACATGGAGCTTTGACCACTTGAGACTGTGATCTGAAAATATCGTTTTGGGGGGATATTTATGTCAAAACTTTTTAAAAATAAAAAAGTGACCAGAAAGCACACCCTGATATTTTGTGCGAGCAAAAAACAAAAGTGCATGGAGTTGATACGGAGCTATTCCCTGTAATAGGAGATTTGATAAAAAGCCTGGCCTGTTTCATTTGTACAAATGGTCTGGAATGGTTTATGCGCTCACATCAGTTCAGTCATTTAAATGCTGGAGTCTAGTTCTCATAGTTGAGCCTATATGAATCCAGAATCAGGCAACTAATCATTTGTATTGCCCTGAGCTGCAATAGTAGGAACAACAGCATATAAACCAGATGAAACAACTTCATTTACAATTACAAAAGAAAGGGCTTTCACAGAACAAAAAGGGGTTTTACTGTAACGATTCCATTTGCTAGATGCCATCTTCTGTATTTGAGAAATATGCAAAAGCATTGAGAATGATTCTTTTTTGTGTGTAGACTGATGTGTGAGTTGTTTTATATAGAAACTGGAGAGGAGAGGAGAATGTTTAATTATTTTCAGCATAATTTCATCCTCACTTCATAACTGTGTAATTTGAAGCCACAGTGTTTCCTTGGAGTTAGCAAATAATGATCTAAAATATTTGTCCACAATTCCACCAAATGCCCTAATGTATAGTGTATTCTTTTACACTATAAGATGATACTCACAGCAGATGCTAGTATGTTATGAGATATGACCATAAAAGAATGATTGTGTTATGGATAAAGTGACTTCTGATCATATTGTCTTTTGCATATGTGAAATGATACAGACTTTCTATAACAAGGTATGATTTTTCAGACAGAACAAACAATGCATGCTGTATCAGTAATGCTGATAGAGAGAAATCATAATAAGGAATGTGTGTGTGTGTGTGTGTGTGTGTGTGTGTGTTTCTGACATCGACATAATTTCAGTGGTGCGTGTGTTTTAGGTCAATGACCATCGGATGATGACATCCACAATAAACTGGAAATAAAAGGCAAAAACGTCTACAGTGCCATAGAGTACCTTTGGAGAGAGAAAATACTGTAACATTTTTGTTTTGGGATTTTTATTTTTTACCTTGGGAAAAAAGGGTTCTTAAATGTAGCTTTAAGGTAAGTATCTTACAAAGTTGACTCTGTAGTCAGATTTTGACGTCTGTTAACTGGTTTTATAGAACAGTTTTTAAAGCTGGCTTCAGAGATCATTATGTAACTATATACAAGAACCAATAATGTCAGCATGCCATAACAAGTCACTGTGGTTCGATTTCAAATACTGCTGTGCATTTAATAGCTTCCTGAATGCATTGTGTTTTTGTCCCAACAATATGATTGCATTTTGGGGCACAAATTAACAGATTAGTATTGATAGTTCTTGTATTCGATTAAAAAAATTGTGTATCTTGCTCTACATTTTCAAGGAGAATTTTTCTCTTCCCTGGAAAATCATCACATTCTTGAACAAATAATGAGAAAGGGTTTTATTGTACCGTCCAATTCTCAAGATATTTGGTTTATCATTATATTTGTCTCTGTTTCCGTGAGTCTTGAATGTCAGCCTGTTTTCTCAAATGAAAGAATTTCTGATATAAGATTTCCAAACTGAATATGAAAAACAACCATTTAAATGAAGTAAGAATAAATATGTTGGGTATTTCAAAATTTATTTTGATTTTTTATTTAATTTTTTTTCCTCATGAATAAGTACCAAGGAATACTATTTTCCTTGCCAGTAAACATGCATTCCATTGTGATATGAAATGATTATTTCACCCCCAAATCTACTTCAAGACATAAAACTAATTACGCTCTTTTTATGGATCCAGTATTTTAGCTTCATAGAAGGTGTTCCTCAAACTTTGGCTATGATTTGTGTTCATCAAACCCCAGGTCACACATACAGAAAGTAGTTGATAAGTCACATTATGCAATGGGAATGTAAAATTCAATTTTATCCATGTAAAAAGCCCTCAAGAAATATTTGCTGGGTGAGAAAAATACAGACAGCAATTTTTTTTTTTTATACGGCTTGGGTGGTACATCTGAATATCATAATACACTCTAATCTGCTACATACATTACAAATCCAGCCATAAGAACACACTTAAGATCTCCAAAGTTAACCTCTGAAGGGAACACAAGGCCAAATACTGTTTAGATTTTCATTTCACTACATTAGCAAAAGTGTCCTGGGGGAATGTAAAGGCCCCAGCTCATTTTGCATTTCCAATTGTCATACATAAACACATAAAATAGGATATGGATGATTTGATTCATGGTGCATATGGATTACAAATAAATATGAAAGCTTTAATTTTTCCAGGTCCTGTTCACTTTTAAGATGCCTTCTCTATTACACTGGTCGGTGATTCTACCTTCTCTTAACCATGCAAAAGCTATAGTGTTTCAAAGCTGCAGATTAGTGATGGTGCAGCTTATTTCTTTTGGTTATCTACAGCACCATCTTAGTGTCTCAGGGCATAAAAGAATATTATCTGTGTGACAGTTATGGCTGGAGCCATCTATACTGTTCCTGGTATCAGCACTCAAAGTGCTCTGAATAGAAATCATTCAGTTTAAGATATTTTCTGTAGTTTCATTAAAACTTAAAATCACCAAGTGCTGCAAGTTACGACGAAGGTTATACAAAATTTTCAGCGAGTCTCTTATGTGGAAAAGCGTATAAGTGGTTGGATTTCTTTTTTTTTTTAATGTTTTGTTTTGGTTTGGTTTTTGATGGGCTTGTTCATGTAGATTTGCTAATCTTTTGTAGAGGTATTGACCATAGCAAAGCAATCTATAAATCTGCTTTGTTTCTTTACTTAATTTTCATAACAAATAATGTGCCTCTCTGATTGCATGGAATCATCAGGAGTGTCTTCAATTACCATTACATGCAGCCTCTGATCACAACCCCTTCCTCCATTCTGAATCTGGAGGATGATGTGGAGAAAGGAGGCGGGGTGAGTAGCAAGAGAGCAAATGCACAGCTTGTTATGTATTGCAAATGTCAGGTTACAGAGGAAGTGTATATATTCATATAAGATAATTTCGAAGCTAGAGTTGTGATTGCAATAATGGCTCATTCGTATCTACATTTCATTTAAATGCACTGTTTTGACTCACTGAACATTTGTCAAAGACAGTACAGCTAAACTTTTTCACATGACCACTGAGGTAATGACAGCATTACATTACCAGGAAGCTGCATGACTTGCTGATACTTCCATTTTCCACAGCAGCTTATGAAATAATCAAAATGTGTGCATGAAATGGCGGCCTGCTCTGAATTTATTTTAATACAGATGGGCTTATGCCACGAGAAGAAAAGTGTTGGACCCCCGACACAAGAGACAATGACTTTGCACAAAGCTGAATTTTACTAGCAGAGAAGATGGATATATGAGTATTAGACTTTTCATAGCTATAGGAAGGATAATCTTTCAATCAGATTAATGAGAAAATATATTGCATGGGCCCTACAGCACTTTTTGCTTTCCAGGCTAATGCGTGATTTAAATCCCCAAAGTACATTTGCAGCATTACAATATCCTTTGATAATAATGTCGCTTGCACAAAGACAGATAAAAATAAAACAGTCCCCCTTGATTTCCCATTTTAGATTTGAAGTATATTTTCTGTTCTTTGCTGGCAATGAAGCGAATTCTATTGAGAAGAGTCACATTTAATAAGACAAAGAGAATTTTCTAATTATGCTACCTGTCAAGATTGGAATCTATGGGATTGCAACTGCAGTTGAAGAAACGGAGGGAGCAATTGCATATAGTCCCGTTTACTTTGGTGTATGATTACTATTTGCACTTAGATATTGCTAAATGTAAATCAAGCAAACACACACAAGCGCGCTTAGAGGTAAACACCAAAAGGCAGGTTTCTGAATGGATCCTACCAATTCCATTTCAATGTCAGTAACCAATTTTCTGGGGTTTCCTAATTCATTTATGGAAAACAACATAAACCATTGGAAGTTTTTAACAAAGGACAAAATGGCATGCTGTGTTACATAAGTGGCTAATGTGAAAATTTGTAAAGCCGAACATGCTTATGCAACAAATATATAAATACATAATTATGCATAGTATGTATCTCCTAGAGTAAAGTAACTTTCCAAAAAATACATATGGGGGAAAATAGATGCAATGAGTCTAAAATACATTTATACACTTTGTTATTTTTTTTAGCTAATTTGTATTACAACTGTGCAGACGTTAAAGAAAATCTTGCTACTATTCAAATGCTTCCTTGGAAGTTATCACATGCTATTCTGTGTGAGCCTCTGGGGAACAGTTCCCTGCGCCCCATCAAACATTACTCTTTCTCTGTCTCTCTCTCTCTCTCTCTTTTTTTCTTAGCATTGCAATTGTTGAAATACTATGGCACATTAGACAAGGAAAATAAATATTGTGTTTTCAATGGCTTCCTCATAAGCTATGTATACATAAACTGGCACATAATCAATTATTATAAATATTATCTGCTAAAAAATAATTCTACTAGTACTCAAGATGATAGTAATTATGATAAATGGGAATTTACCTAAATCACATTTTCAAAGATGCAATAAAAAGAGAAGAAAAAGTTAAGCAAAAATATACAACAGCCCCAAGCTTATGATTAGAAATTTAGTTTAAAAAATTAACTTTTAATATTAAAGAGAATAAATGATAGATTCCATTAGGTTCTACAAATCTACAGACAAGGCATTCAAATGTTCTCAGCTTTGCATAAATTTCAAATTAGGTGTTTCCAACTACCTAAGCCATACATTTGAATATGCTATACATTTTTGACCATGCAAAGAAAATAAGAAATTCTCAAAACATTAAAGCATTAATTTAAAAATTAAGGTTTCCAGATGATTTTTAAAATAAGCTATTAGATACTTTCAAAGGAAATCTATCAATTATTATAGCAATGTCATCTTTTTTTTTACAATTAGAAAGCCATTAGAATTAATATATGATTTAATTCACTTAATGAATTCAAAGTTCTGAACATAAAAAGTTAGGGAATGCTCCATTCTGGATCCACTAATTCACAATCTAATACCCTCATGTTAGGGGCTGAATTGTATCTTCTCAAAACTCATACGTTGAAATCCTAGCATCTACATCTCGGAGAGTTATTGTATTTGGAGATAAGATCTTTAAAGAGATAACAAAATGAGATCATTAGGGTGGCCCATAATCCAGTATGATTGATGTGGTTAATAAGAAGAGATTGCCATGCAGAAACAGAGAAGGAAGTCCATGTGAAAACACAGAGGAGATGGCCATCTGTAAGCCAAGGAGAGAGGCCTCAGAAGAAACCAACCCTGCCAACACTTTGATCTTGGATTTCCAAGATCATATAATTTCAAAGATTGTATGAAAATAAATTTCTGTTGTTTGAGCCACCCCATCTGTCATACTTTGTAATGGCAGCCTTAGCAAACTAATATACAACATAACAACATGAAACTTTTAGACGTGGAAGGTTCAAGCCTCTTTTTAATGTTAAGGCATCTACCTCTAAATGTTTTAATAATGGGTTGATAATGGGACTCCATATCAGGCTATTCAAATGGTCTGTCATTCACTTCATGAAAACTAAATTCTTATCAAGTTTATGGAATCATGAATCCATAAACTGAGCCAGATTAGTGGAAGTTATATGCATGGTCCAAATCCTGTAAGTATATTGGTACTCACTGATTTACATATTATTTTGACTGTCTCATCTACAATGTGATTAACTGGGTATTAATAAATATCCACTTCATACTGTGCTAAACAAATGCAGCATGTAGGTAACGGCAGGTATTTTGGGGGGTTAATATAATTTTGACCGACTTGACTTTGGTGGTTAATACAAATTAAGAAAGTAATTTGAATAAACAGCGTGCCACAATCTCAAGTGCTGAATCATAATTAGCACTAAAAGTAACAATAGCTATCGTGAATTAAGATCAAATTTGTAAAAAAAAAATCTAATTTGTATTGGGCGCTGAACTAAGCATAAACACGTTGCTCCATTTAATTCTCACAACTTACGACCCTGATATATGTTATCCACATTGTAAAGAAAAATAAGTTGAGACTTTGTGAAATTTAATCGCTTGTCTAAAATCACATAGCTAGTAAATATCAGAGCTTGGATTCAAATCTGAGATGGCATGTTTGGAGAGTCAGGCTTCTAAACAGAATCCCTTAGCGAAGAAATAAAAATGATAGTTCATCAATTCCCTTTACAGTTCTTCATGTTAAACAAACTTAGGAAAAATCCTCCTCCTTCTAAATTCGTTAAATAAAGTTGAAAATTTAGGTAACTATGGGAACAATATTGTACCAAATCCATCTCAGATATTTAAAACTTGAAAGAGAAAGGCAGCAACTAATCAACCAGAAGATAAGAAAAACATTTACTGTAGATTTTATTGACTAGTGGTTTAGAAATATACACTCTGGGCTCGCCTGTTTGGCACAGTCAGTTAAGGGTCTGACTCTTGGTTTCAGCTCAGGTTGTGATCTGAGAGTCCTGGGATTGAGCCCTGCAGCGAGCCCCACATCAAGCCCCACGTCTAGCCCCAGATGGGGCTCTGTGCTCAGCACGAAGTCTGCTAAAGTTTCTCTCTCCCTCTCTCTCTGCTCCTCCCCCTGCCATTCTTTCTTTCTCTCTCTCTCTAAAACAAAAGAAGATACACTGTATTAGAAACACCCCCCAAAGTATTATTCCTTGAACTTGTTAGAAGTTCCGTGAAAAATGGGGTTACTCATCTATTCTGTCCTGAGTGTCTTCTACTTAAGAGAATGAGTTAATGTACCCTTTCCCAGGAGTGGGGGTTTGAATAAATTTCTATTTGCAGAGTAAAAGTGCTAGTAGGGTCTTCTATTATATAAAGCAGTCAGAAATTGTGAAATAGAGAATATATTTGAATCAGATACAAATTCATTTTACTGAAAGCAAAAGAATATAAGTAGTGATGGCTGAAATAATTATTTAACCATCTCACTTTAAAAGCTCAAATGTAGGCAGCCCCCAAGGTACACCTGCACAAGGACCCAGGATCAGTGATCCAGGCTGTCTTATATTTCTGAATCATCACTGGTGGAATTTAGACATTGTCTTAATGCTTCTCACTTCATGGTCGTAGGATGGTTGTCACACCCCAGGCATGAAGTCCATATCTAAAAAACAAACAAGCAAAACAAGACAATCAATGAAGCAAAGGTTTAGAGTTCCAATGGTATCTCTTTACTTTTAAAAAAAAATTTTTCCCATAAGAGCCACTTTATGGCTTGTGTTTGCAATTCATTGTACATATCTAACTATAAGAAAATGTATAGCTGTAAAGGAATCTGAGAAAGTGATATTTTCACTTTCCAGTTTGCATAATAGAGGGAATCAAGAAGAAAGGAATATGACTCTCTTATGGGTAACTAATTCAAGTTTTCCTCAATTAGTTTATAAAATTAGCAAATGTTATAACGACTCCATTGAAAATAAATCCCTTATATAGCTTCTTAACAACAAAGCAAAAAAATATTTGTGTTTGCCTTCAGAAAAATAATGGAGGAGAAAAGCCGGGAGTTAAAAGGTTTTCATGCTGGAAATAGACACACAGCACTCGGAGATTTGCAAAGCAGGCAAAAGCAACAAATCTAGCCAATTGCTGGACCCTGATAGAAAAAAAAAAATGGCAGTGTGTAGGAAGCGAACCTGGGTCTAAGAAATAAAAGCAGAGATTGTTCATGGAAAAGTTTGAATACCCATGCCAAGTATTTGCTGGATGGATAGGTGAATGAATTATGAGGCTTGCGTGAAATATTTGAAGTCTATTCATTGGCTAATTGCATTTGTACTTGTAACAATAATTGGATTTAACCTTATGTATTATAAGTTTTTCACCTGCAAAATGTAACAGATGATATAATCCATGAAAAGCCTTCAAGATTTTCAAAAGAAACACATTATTAATGGTATTGATAATGAGATCACAGTAATTTTAAATGACAAAATTGGGATTTTTCAAACTATTAAAAATATGATTCAAAATTGATTTCAAAAGTGGTCTATAAAGAAAATTCCTTGTTATTTCTGAACATTTAAATTTCTGAAAAAATTTTAGGAAACCTTTCTTTGTAAAATCTATTTGTTTAGCAACAAAATAAAATAATCTGTAAATTTTGCTTCCACTCAAAAAGGAATACTGTTTTGCAATTTGCTCTCCCTTGGCTAACTAGGAAGGAAAAAAAAAAATGAGGTGAACCTTACCCTAATGCTCATTTTCTGACTGGAGGCAATTTCCCAAGTAGGGACAAGAAGAGTATAGAAAATCAGAGTAAAATTGAATTCTCATTGAGTAAAGGAAGCAAAGCATTGTATTTAGGGAAACAGGTTTCTAGAATTTCATGCTCTTGAATTTATATGTAAGAATTCTTTGCTAAATTCAAGGTCATTAAGATTTGCCCCTATGTTTTCTTTTAAGAGTTTTATGGTTTTATTTCTTTTATTTCTGAACAACAAGAGAAAAAAATAGATAAGTGAGACCACCAAAATTCAAAACTTTTGCCCATGAAAGAACATTATCAAAACAGTGAAAAAGCAACCTACAGAGTGGAAGAAAATATTTGCAAACCATACATTTGATTAAAGCCTAGTATCCAGAATATATAAAGAATTCTAACAATTCAATAAAAGGACAAAGACACAATTAGAATATGGCAGACTTGAATAGATGTTTGCCCAAAGAAGATACATAAATGACCAAAAAGCATATAAAGATGTTCAACATCCTTAGTCATTAGCGAAATGTGAATAAAACCCCAATGAGATACTTTGTACCTACTAAGATGGCTATACAAAGGTAGGGGGAGGGGAGGAGTGACAAGTGTTGATGAGGATTTGGAAAAATTGTACCATTTGTTAAAAAGGCTATCATTTCTCAATTGAACTGCTTTTGCTCCTTTGTCAAAGATCAGTTGGCTCTATTTGTCTGACTCTTTTCTGTGCTCTCTATTTTGTTCTATTGATCTACATGTTTTTTCTTTCACCAATGACACATTGTCTTGATTACTGTAGCTTATTTTAAGTCTTTAAGTCAGGTAATGTGAGTCTTTCTTTATCAGTAATATGTTAACTATTCTATGTCTTTTGTTTTTCCATATGTTATTGTATAAAACCTAGTATCCTGTAAACTCGATATATTTGCTTATTAGTTTCAGCATTTTTTGTCAATTTCTTCATATGACAATACATAAGACAGTCGTCTCACATGTGAATAAAGATATTTTTATTTCTTCCTTTCCAGTCAATACATTTTTAATTTTGTCTTACCTTGGGCACCTGGATGGCTTAGTTGGTTAAACGACTGCCTCTGGCTCAAGTCATGATCTGGGAGTAGCAGGATCGAGCCCCACATCGGGCTCCCTGCTCAGCAGGGAGCCCAATTCTCCCTCTCCCTCTGCTGCTCCCCCTGCCTGTGCTCTCTCACTCTCTCTCTCTGACAAATAAATAAAATAATTTTGTCTTATTTTATTTCACTAACTAGGATTTCCAGTGCAATGTTAAGTAAGAAAGATAAGAGAGAATATTCATGTCTTGTTCTCAATTTAGTGGAAGGCATCCAACTAACATTAAGGTAATGATCCATCATTATTAAGTATGATGTTAGCTGTAGGCTTTTTGTAGATGTTCTTCGTCCAGTCAAGAAGGTTATTATTGTTCCAAATTTGCTGAGAGTTTTTAATCACGTAAGTGTGTTGGATTGTGTAATTCTTTGTCTACATCAATTGATACAATTATATGATTTTTCTTCTCTAACCTTTTGATATGTTGGATTATACCGATTGATTGTCAAATGCTGACCCAGCCTTGTATATTTGGAACAAATCTCCCTTAGTCATGGTATATAATTCTAATTATACACTGTTGGGTTTTGGCCTTGCTTTTTAATTGAATATTCAATAATGGGCAGAGGACCCAAAGAATTCTTATGTAATAGTCTCTGACACCTTTAGTTTATGAAGTATGCTAGGTAACACACTGAGTTGAAAATTCAAAAAGAAAGTTGTACATTCTTCAAATAAATACACAAACATTAGGAGTAGCTGGGGAAAAATTACAAACATGAGAAGAGCTGACAAAAAATGATTAAAGATGGTAGCAATAACAAACTGTTAGATGCAAAGATTCAGAGGATAAAAGAGAAAGAAAACACCTCATAGGAAGAAGTTAAAAAATGAGAACCAAGTTTTAGGGAAACTTAAATTTGACTGAACTGGAAAACCGTATCTCAACTCAGTGATTAAAACCAGTATACCAAGCTCACAATTTCTCTCCTAAGACTCACTTAGACCTTCTCACTTTTATTCTTTACAAAACTGTACCTTCAAGAAAGAGAATGACTTTTATATTCATAGAAAATATACAAATGCTTTTATAAAATTCCTTTGGCTGGAGGAACTGCTTTTATGCAGGTCTTGACTGACATTTCTTTTCAGAAGTCTTCCTTTACAGGAGGTGAGGACTTCTTATTTAAGAAAAGATGAGATGACATAAATAGAGCTATTCTAACTTATTTTCCCATCTCATCATTTCATGATGATTTAGAAAAGAGTCATATTACAGTTCCTTCTTTTGCAGAGTTTTGATGATGATGATGATGATGATGATGATGATCCTCATTTTCTCACTTCCCCCAGCCATCAATATATCATATACTATCACAATTTGTTAACTGTGACCTAATGTTTCACTTGTACTTATACCTGAAAAATAAAATGCTTTACTTCTGGTTTTAACTCTGATATGTAAAAAGCTTAGAAATTGTCACTCTGTCCTTACAACAAGAAAAAAAAAAAACCTGAACTAACTGAAAATCAACAACTTTTCTGACATCTACCAGAGAACTAAGGTTGTAGGGCAAACCATCCCCCAATCTAGAGAGATAGACAAGTTCAGAGTGATAGCCAAGATATGCTTATCTAAAGTGGAAGTACCTACTAGAAACATAAAGTACTAGGAGTACTTAATTGGTAATTTGGATGAATTGTTGGAAACTATAGAGTAGTATAAAAATGAGGAACTCCTTGGAGCTGTAGTCTTTGGCCCCCCCCCCACACACTTTGGGGGGGTTCATCATCCAGGCATCATACCATTTAAGAACAAGGGATTCCCAGTGGAGATCCAAGACAGATGTTCTTGTGTCTCTGGCAGAGGAAGGTGAGGAGTAATCATTGCAAAATATGGCCGCACATTCCCCATAATAAATGCCTACACCTAGAATAAAAGCCTTTGCCAGAGACTTATCCCACCTGGAAGAATATCATTTTTTTTTTCAGCTCCATCCTTCTTTTGCTTCCTCCATTATCTGAAGGAGATAAAAAGCTACAACAATGGAGAAACACTTCTGTAGGTCACAGTGCAAAGACAAAAGACCACAAATAATCGTGATTTAATCGGAAGATTACACAAAACTTCCCTTCTTCCACGTATAACCACCACATAAACAAGGCTCTAATATGACAATAGTGGATTACAACTGAAAGAGCTCCAAGTGCAAATTCTCTCTGAAGAGGAGTACTCAGAGAAGATGAGAGGGGAGATGGAAAGGACACTCCAACCTTTGGCACCTATAGCTACAGTAAATATTAAGCACATCTCAACTCCTAAGAAGATGGAAATAAATCCTCACACTAACGCCTATTAAACTCAGTTCCTAATACCCAATACAAAATATCCATCTTTCAACAAAAAATTCCAAGTCTTGCCAAATACAAAAAAGAAGGAGAAAGAGGAAAGGAAGGAAGGAAGGAAGGAAGGAAGGAAGAAAGGAAGGAAGGAAGGAAGAAAGGAAGGAAGGAAGGAAGAAAGAAAGAAAGAAAGAAGAAAGAAAAAAGAAAGAAAGAAAGAAAGAAAGAAAGAAAGAAAGAAAGAAAGAAAGAAAGAAAGAAAGAGGGAAGGAGGAAGGAAGGAAAGAAGGAAGGGAGGAAGGAAGGAAGAAAGAAAGGAAAAGAAAACAGTTTAAGGAGACAACAAATTATCATAACCAGACTCAGACATGACACAGATGATAAAATTGTCAGGCAGAGTTTAAAATAACTGATTAATATGCTGAAGTGTCTAAGGAAAAAATTTGAAAACACATTAGAATAGATAGGTAATGAAAGCAGAAAGATGGAAATTCTAAAAAAAGGAAATGTTCAATATCAAAACCACTGCAACAAGAATGAAATATGCCTATAGACTAGACACAAATGAAAATTCCATGACCTTGAATGTTCATCATGGAAACTTCTTCAGAAACTGAAATGTAATGAGGAAAAATAAAAAGAATGAATGGAACAGAATATTCAAGAACTGAAGAACAATTTCAAATGGTGTAACATACATGTAATCAGAAGAAATAAGAATGGAGCAGAAGAAACATTTGAAGTAATGATGATGGAGAACTTTCCAAAATTAATGGCAGACACTCAAGCACAAATCCAGGGAGCTTAGAGATAACCTAGTAGGATAAATACCACAAATATTGCACAAGATATATCATATTCAAACTGCAGAAAATCAAAAACAAAAGAAAATCTTAAAGGAACCCAGCGGGAAAGAAAACTATTTCATCTATAAAGTAACAAAAAGAAGAATTACCGTGAATTTCTTGCCAGAAACCATGCAAGCAACAAAAAATGGATTGAAATATTTAAAGTATTCAAAGAAAAAACCCCCAACAACCTACAATTATATCCCCAGAAAAATCATTCTAACAAGTAAAGACAAAATAAAACTTTTCTCTGACAACACAAAAACAGAAAATTCGTTACCACAGGATGTCCTTGCAAAATGTTAAAAGAAATTCTTCAGGAAGAAGTAAAATGATATAGGCCAAAACTCAGATTAATATACATAAAAGAAGAGACATTTATATAATACTCCATTCAACAACAAAAATGTACATTCTTCTCAAGCTTACATGAAGCATTTTCACCAAGATAGACCACATTCTGGATGATAAAATTCACTTAAAGAAATGTATAAGAATAAAAATCATGCAAAACATATTCTCAGATCATAGTGAAATTAGCCATTTAAGCCTAAAACAAGGAGAAGAAAATAAACAATAAAAATTAGAGCAGAAATCAATGATATTGAAAACAAAACAATGACAACAACAAAAAGAGAAAATCAACACAACCAAGATCTGGTTCTATGAAATAATGAATGAAATCAATGAACATATAGATAGGCTAAGAAAAAAATGAGAAGGCACATATTAGTAAAATCAGAAAGGAAAGAAAATTCATCAGTACTGATCTACTGCTCCCAACAATATTAAAAGGATAATAAGTAATTTTCTTAAAATCTCATATTAGAATTGTTAAAATTGAAAGAAATGCTGGTGAGAATGTAGAACAACAGGAAATCTTATTCATTGTTAATGGAAATTAAAAATGGCACATCTACTTTAAAAGTGCCAATTTATCGGTGGTAACAAGAAATGATCTATCACGCCACAAAAAGACATGTGCGAATCTTAAAGTACTCATTGCTAAATGAAAGAAGCCAGTGTATAAAGTCTATATAACATATGATATTCTGCAAAAGGCAAAACTATGGACATGGCAAAAAGATCAGTGGTTATTAGGACTCTAGGGGAGAGAGAAAAGGTTAAATAGGTGAAGCACAAATGATTTTTTTAGGGTGGCGAAACTATTTTTTAATAATACTGTAATCGCAAAATACATAACACTGTGAATTTGTCAAAAACCATAGAACATTTTAGCACAAAGAGTGAACCTTAATGTATGAAAGTTTCAATAAATATCATTTTGGATATCAGGAGCTCCCAGGATGGAATAAAAATGTGACAAACAAAATAACCGTATCACGAATATGTGAAAAAAATCTCACTGAAAAGGATGGGGTGGGTGTAGAAGGGAAGGTGTTGGCCAAAGTAAGTTTGGAATTCATTGGAAACTGTAAGTTTAAAGGTAAAGGCAACTGTACCAAGCACTGAACTCTCAGTTGATAAAGTTGTTTCCCACCGGAGTATGTGTTCACTATTCTATAACTGACGTATATGAGTATCAAACTGAACAATAAGTAAATGTAGGTTAATGATAGGAGTCAAAATATTCACTGTTGGATTGGGAGGTTACCTATAAGCAAATGTTATATGAGGCTAGAATGATCCATGTTTAATGGATTAGAGTTGTAGACGTCAGTATGAACTCATGTTTTGTTTAATATGCATGCAGATGGTTACATATCGAAATACTTATTCATATGTGAATATACAGGAGTCAGCATGCACACATGTGTTTCCTTGAACTCTCAGCTGAGAATGGCTAGAAACAACTCTAGATCATAATATTATACCTCATAATGAACACACCTAGTGCCCAGATAATGTTTTTATTACTATTCTCCAATGGAAAACAAAACAAGGCTCCTTGGAGAAATTCTAGAATAGGGTGGGAAATATACAAGATGAGCCTGGAGCACTTATAGCGTCAGAAAATAAGGAAGTGTAAATACACACACAATGATGGAAATGTGTCAAAGGGTTACAGGAGCCAACTGAAAGAGCTATAAATGGCCAAAACTGGGGCAAATTGAACAACAACAACAAAAAAATGAAATTGTATTGGATTATAATCCCAACTATAAAATAAATCTCTGAGTCCACAGTTATGTAAAAAATAATTGAACACATAAATAAGTGAGGGAGAATAGGCAAATCTCACATACAGAATACTAAATTTATTCACATACACACTCTACCGTAAAGAAGATGGAGCATAACTCCCCACTCCATAAGTGTAGGTTGGGCATAATGATTTCCTTCCGAAAAGAATGATATGAAAAAGAAAAAAAAAACACAGTAACTTTACCATGGAGAAACCTGACAAACAATATCTCAGCCAGGTGATCAAGATTAATATCCTCAGTGCTAAGTCAGACTGACAATATATTCCTTGATATGATGAGAGTGGGTACCTTGAAGTGATAAATATGACACTTTTACTTCTGTGGTCTCCCTTCCAAGAACATGTAACCTTCGTCTAATTATGAGGAAAATATCAGACAAATCTTGATGGAAGAACATTCAACAAAATACCTTGCCAGTACTCTTCAAAACTGTCAAGGTCATCAAAAGCAAGGAAAGTCAGAGAAACTATCACAGGCAAGAGCTGCCTAAGGAAACATGAGGACTAAATGCAGTGTGGTATCCTGAATGGGATCTTAAAACAAAAAGAGACTTAGGTAGAATCAAGGAAATCTGAATTAAGTGTAGACTTTCATTAATATTAATAACGTATCTATATTGGCTCATTAATTGTAACAAACGAACCATCATATTGGATGATGGTAATAATAGGGGAAAACAGGCATGGGAAATACAGGAAATCTCTATTTTACCATCCTACTCTTTCTGCAAGTCTAAAATGTGTATAAAATAAAGACTTTATTTTTACAATATACTTGATTTTACACCTTCCTTGAATCACTTTGTAACGTATCTAAAATAGTTCAGACAAATATAAGTGAAGAAAAATTTCCAGTTTTTCGGGGAGTCAATTCTTCACGAATCTCTGTTTTTACACATCTTGTCAACAGGGGAACTGATTATCCTTTATTCCAGACTATCTTTTCAAGGATGTTTATATAATGAACAGTTTTTGAAGATGGAGATAGTGTCTGCCTCCTAAGAAAAGTGCCAGCAAGTTTCCTACTCATTTTAAAAGGTTCCTTTGGCCTAAACTCAGAATGCTTTTGTAATACAATTTACTTGGCATACAGGTTTTAATCTGGGCCCGTTGACCTTGCCTCGTGTGACTTCAAGACAAGGTATACTGAAGCAAAGTTGTCAATGCTCCTGCTGTTCACTGGACCAGGGGTAATAATGTAATAATTAATAATTAATAATGCTCTGACGCAGTGCTCACCTGTCTACCATCAGCCTCCCTAAAACTGTGGCAGTTTAATTTGTTAGCTTTCAAGTGGGACAAAATCTCAAACCCTTCACAGTTCTTAATAGTCTTTATATTTGAATATTACCACTGATTTGTTTTCACTTATGAGCAAATTAAATAAACTAAAATGTGTAGAAATTTTGTCTTAATGTTGATTCTGGCTGGAATTTTCTACTAAATATGAACTTTCTTCCTTTTCCTGTCTGTTTTCCATTTTATTTGGCATTTTATTCTTACCACAAATTCACCAATCCACTTTATGAACTATTTTATATATGCATTACCCCATGTGATCATCAGCATAAAGAGAAGTGGTATTACTCTCTTATGTACCAATTTAAATATTTTTTTGGTTCTTTACTGGTTGGTAAATAGCTGTTGTTCTAAAACTTTTCTCCCCAATCTAATCCCACTGCTGCTAATATCCCGCTACCTTCCCCAAATCCCCACACCACCTTCTGTTGCAGCAACTGAAGGGGTAACATTTGTTCGAGCCCAAGACTGGGAATGGCTTGAGGAGTTACTGGCCTCTTATGTTCATAAGTTCAAAGTCTCCAAAAGTGATAGTTAAATTTTTAATATTACATCTGATAATATCCACATTGTACTGACAATGAATCTGAGGATCAGATAGGTTGGTAACTTATACCAAGTGGCTTAGCATAGATATTCTGGGGCCAGGACTTAAATGGAGAACTGATTGAATCAAAAGATCTTACCTTGTCTTCTATGTCCTTTGCCTCTGTTATTCTAAGCAGGTATGATCCCTTTTTAGTCTTTCAAATGAGGAATGCTTATTTGCTTTACTTCATTCATATCTGTAACTATATCCATAATAAATCACTCAAAATTCTCATTACAAAGTCCTAAGTGTTAGCACAATGGTCTATAGGCTTAATACAGGATGAGGAGTAAAAGATCTTAGGATGTGAAGCAAAAAAGTACAGAGCTTGAAGTCTTTCATATATCAGAAAATCTGCATTTCATCTGTCATGGTTCACAGTCCTTTTTCCTAAATCAATTCGGTCCAAGAAACAAATATCTGGGCAAAATGACAACGCTTCTGAGACTTGATGCAAAATCAAGACCTAGTAAAAATTTCATTCCTTTTGAGCCACAACATATTTGCTATTAACTTGAAAAATTTAGCATTTTAAGTTCTTTTTTTTTTAAGCCTACTTGTAACAAACTTTCTTTTCCTCAAGCACTAGAATATCTTGGAAAAGATTTCATTTGAAATTATTACGTTTTTTTCCTACTTTCCAAAGCTCTAATGGAATTTTGCATAGGTTAGCTGCAAACAGCATTTGGTAGAAAAGGCCTTTGATAACCTCTTCCACAGCCAGATATGCTCATGTAAATCTATGAAAATCAAATGAGAGAATGGATGTTTGTGTTCTCTTTTTACTCATAGAGGGTTGGAGGGTAGATGTCTGGAGATTCAAAAAAGCAAAATTGAGTTCTAGATATAAAAGTCCAGGACACCAATTTTCAAGTAGAAATTAAGGTGTTAAAAGAGGTTATTTAATCTTGAATTTGCAAAATTACCCAATGAAAATTAATGATTTCAATAGGATTGGGAAAAGGGGAGAGTAGGAGGTAAATATCTGGGAAATTCCCTTAGAAATTAGATCCTTGTCATAAGCCTTACCAAATAACTGAAATATATGTATGAATTCAAAAATAGTAACACTTAAAAAAAACACTCTTCATGTGGGGAAATGTATTTGTTTCTATACTAATCAACTGTACAGTTCAAATATGTGAATAAGCTTTATGTCACCAATTCATATTTAAAACACTGAGCTATAGCCCTCACTACAGACTCAACTAATTGGTTTATTGCTTTGAAGAGCTAGTCACAAGGAAAACAGTTGGTAGCAGGGGCTTTCAACATAGGTTATTATATGAAATAACTAATTTAAGCCTTCTCAGACTCAATTACCAGCTGGTCAATATGAGACCACATCTTCAGACAGATAATGAGAAGAATCAACAGCTACACTCCAACCTAACCTTTACCACCAATGTCAATAGACCTCAGGAGCTCTCTATTTCCTGTCAAAATCCTTAAATTGGTTTGTATGATTTGTCCAAATATATATATTTCTTCTTAGCAAAAACAAAAACAAAGATGATGGTATTAATGTTGAATGAAGAATCTTTTCAAAGAAGATGCATCACATTATTTTTAACAGAATATATTTTTCAAAACATTTTATCATAGTTCAAATTTGGATTCACAATTTAGCTAGGTTATGCAGACAGAACAGAGGATAGTGTATTTACTGATTTTTAAGAAGCAAAGACAGTTTTTGTTCATTCGTAGTATTAAGATTTTAGAAAATTGCTATGGTTGCTAATAAAATGCTGTTGACTTTCTAAAATGTGCTTAATTCAGGTTGCCTTCAAGTTGTCCACCTATGGCTGAACATATAAGATACACGCATAATAAGTAAAAGATGATCAATAATGTTGAAGTACAAGACCATTTCTGTGGATTTTTGACTTTCACTGCTACTGGAACAATGTCTCATAATCTTTAAAGAGCACGTGAACTGTTAGAATAGAGGTTCTGATTTAGGAGATCTGGGATGGGACCCATGATTCTGCTTTAGTAGTGATACTAGAAATCCATGTATCACAGTATAAGCAACAAAGTACTAGCAAACAGATCCGAACCCAGTAGGTCTCTTTTGGAACAAGAGTAAGTGATTACCCATCCCCTATGATACTAATTCATTTCCCTGCTTGACGAGATTCTAGGAGAGCTTTATCACAAATATTATAAATGTGCATATGGAATCTAAAGGCATTATTTGTAGCACCAAACTTAGTGATTTAAGACGTGTTTTAGTATTTACTTATATATGTATATATTTGTTAAAAGTCAGACAGTTCATACCGATATTCCAACAACATAGGGTTAATTCTCATCTTCCCCCCTTTTCTTAGTGCTAACTTCCTTTCCCTACAGAGAGAAACCTGTTTCTTACTATCCAAATGTATTTACTAATTTGCTCAGTCCTAGAGTTCACACAAAGTGGTTTCAGAATTGCTAACTCACACTACTGTGATAAACACCTACTGACTAGAGTATAACATTTATAATTTGATTTGTCTTTAGTCTTCAGTTACATAGTCAACACGCTATTCCAAAGTTATTTAAGTTCATTCTTCCTGAATACCACCTCTTCTCATCTTTATGGTATAGGGGATATTCACTTGAGATCTCCTTAGGCTTATTTGTTTCAGTTTCTATTCCATATTTTTTTCTTTCACATCCTCCAATTTTTGCTGATTTTATAGATCTATTTTTTAACTATGTGACATGGTTCTAAAAATCAGAACTTTATAAAAATTAACACTCAGAAAACTGTCATTTCCCCATCTCTTTCATTCAATTCCCTTTCCCCCCTTCTCTACTCTACTCCCACTTCTTCCTGTGGGGAACCAATTTCAATCATGTTGCTTATCTTGCCTGTGTTTCTTTTTGTATGATTGAGCACAATCTATGTCCCAGAGCAATTTATTAAAAAGTATATTTATGAGAGGACAATTTTATCATTTACTAAACTTCCATGTGTATCTGTTTGAGTTCTGAACTTTGTATTCTATTCTACTGATGTGTTTGTCTTGCCATGTACAGTACCATATGTTTTAATTATAGAAGTTTTATAGTATGCATACTATTTGGTAGGGATAACCTTCCTCATAATCTTTCATGTAAGCTAGCATATTGACGATACTCTTGTGCTCCTTCCTTCCTTGATTTAACGATATATCCTAGAAATCACTCCATATAAGTTCAAGATATATTTGTCATTTTTTCAGTGTAATAGTATTTCCACAATTCAATCAATTGCTTTGTTTTATATGAATTTTTGTTTGTTTTCAATTTTCAAAACTATAAACAATACAGTGAATAACCTTGGCATATGCATTCCATATTTTTGGAGATGTATCTTCAAGATAAACTATTAGAAATAAAATTATTTTGCTAAAAGGTGAGTGCTTAAATATCATTGTTAGATATTTCCAATTTTCCTTTCCAAATGGCTTACCAATTTGCCTTCCCCCAGCATTAAATGAGAGTATCTCTTCCCAGATAGCATCACCAAGAGAATGTGCCGTCATACTTTCTAATTCTCATCAATGTGATAAATCTTGAGTGTAGTTTCAATTTGCATTTCTGTAATTTATAAGTGAGGATGAACATCTTTTCATGGACTTAAAATAATGCATATCTAAGAATTATCTGTTCATACCTTTGCCCTCTTTTCTATTGGCTTTTTGGGCTTTTTTCTCTAATGTTTTAACAATTTGAGAAGTGCATTCATAACTCAAGGAGTTTCCGAGTATACAGACAATTGTACAGAAGTATCTCGGATAGGATACTTTTTCCTATCCATGTTGGTTCTTCACTGCCCATGTGTGCCAGCTCTGTCTTCCAGCAAAGAAAGAATGTCTAGAGAGCAATCAGAAGCTCCCAGGGTTCTAAAAGGCCTTGGCTGGGACTGACACAAACACCTGCCACATATTCTATTGGTCAAATCAAGTCAAAGATTCAACAAAAACTCAAAGCGTTGGTCATGGAGAAGTATCCTTCACTCCATGACTGGAACAAATATCTGTTGCAAAGTAAGCAGATACAATCAAGGTCAGGGAACTGGATCACTTTTGCAATCTACCATAAGCAGTCTTGAAAGAGATGAGAGACGATAACAGATTGGATGATTCTTATTTACATTGGGGAATACTTCAAGATGTTTTCAAGGACAAAGTTTTGAAGGCAAGATATAAAATTTAAGTAAGAACCAGAATAATTAAGAGAATAACAGGGCTCAGGTATAAGAACCCAAGGCAGCAATGATTATAGTGCTAAAAATCTGATGGGCTAATTATAACAGAACCTATGAAAGGCCTACTTGCACACTAATTACTTGACAAACATTCCCTGTAACAAAAACCTCATAACAATCCTATGAAAAAGGATGATAACCCTCTCTTTATGAATGGGGAAATGTGTTCTTGCCTAAGGTTACAAGCTTGACCCCATATAGAATTGGAATTTTAAATGAAGTCTTTAGTTTGCTAAACCCTCTATGAATCCCTCTGTATGAGGAAATACATATTTCAAGCAATATTGCCTCCAGAGACTATCTCACAATTCAAACATGTCTTGTGAAGTGTGTGAATGATTTTTTAAATAACAAATTACATTCTTGTTCATAGTAAAGATTGTCTTGGGTGCATAATTTATTGAAAAATCCTCTTCAACTAATCTCTATTTAGAGGAAGAATCCATGGGATCATACCCAGTAGTTAGACATTGTCTGGTATATTTTTCTATCAGTGGCTCTCTACCCCAACTAAATATTTTAATCTTATAGGGAGCAGTTTTAAATAGTCTAGATGGAAGGGCCAAAGTGAAACATATTAAATTAGAAATTCTAGGGTTGAATCACAGGAACTGGTATTGATTTTTAAAGCTCCCAGAATATCTACATGGGCATTCACCGTTGAGATTCTGATCTAGAATGAAACAAAACCCATGGGGAAAATAACACTGATGATCCTCCAGAAATGAAACCTTTGTAATATTCCATTCCCCAGGGAATAAGTTGAATCTTCATTGTTCCCATGCAAGCCATCATAACTCCTTATTTATGCACTCTTTTATTTATTTTATTCGTATTTGTTGATTTTATACTCTTAATTCAAAAACTAATTATTGTACTTATTGCAGTACTTTTTATTGTAAACTTGATAATAATGTTTGAAGGCCCAGTACATAAAAGACATTGCAAGGAAATCAGTAATGAAAATTCCTCTCAGGAACTTATTGAATAGATATAGAAAACACACACATGAAAGTAACACAAACATTTTCAAGAAATAGAACTATATTACAAACTGGCATAAAATGCTATGAGAATTGAGACTGAGAAATGTAACTTCTGACTTAAGATATCAGGGAGTTTTTGGAGGAGATGGATAAACTTGCTGACACTATATGGATTAAAACAATCATGTTCTAAATAGATTCTTACTTACAATAGCAAGGTATCTGCCATTTTGACTTGTACAGACAACCAGAAATGTCCATGCTTCTCAACTTTCTGTAGTGGAAGTTTCTAATAGTGATTCAGAAAAATCAATAGCCTTGGAAACTCTATAGCCAGCATCAGAAATTGTAGGTATTAAGTAGGATGAATTAGTTCTTCCTTCTAACATGGAATATCATTTGTGCTTTATTATAGGATTATTCTACTAGAGCTTACTCTATTAGAGCAATAAAGGAAAAATTTCAGAATTAATCAAAAGTCTAAATTTTTAAAAGAGCCTTTAATTCACTTAGCAATTGTTCAGTATATATAAACTACCAAAGTGCTTCATTGCGTATTTCTAAGGAGGACTGCTTCGATAAAAAGATGCTTTTTGCAATTGTCATATTAATTATTTGTCCATAAATTTAAAGAAGAATACAGTATTTGGAAAATGGTTGCTATTTTGAATGATCATCTATCCTGATCTCTTGCACTTTTTAATTTGTTTAAAAAATTATTTTTTATTCTTTTGTCAAGGTGTGAGAAAAGGTTATCTTAATGGTTTTAAATATGTTGGGTTTTAGGTATTTTTAAACATGTTAGAAAGAAATAATTTCTTTTATTATTTTAGTGTTTATGGGGTTTAATTCTTCACCTATGCAGAACTAAAACAAATCATGTAACTACTGGGAATGAAGTACAGAGAAGCTGCTTATATAAGTATAAGTTTAATTATCTTCTAAGTAGTGTAAGAATTAAGGGAAATCTTCTGGGAAAGAGTAGCGGCCCATTGTCCATGTTGGATATTTGATTTTCTTATAAAGAGGTTTTTGAGGACCTTCAATTTATGTAATTTTACAAATAAATCCAGCAACAGTATCCTAGTGAGTTCTAAGTGTATTTTCTCATTTATCTATTTAACAAACACCTAATAATCATCTACTATATGCAAGAGACTATATTAGGTTATGTTTATTATTTGGAAGTTAATTTGAGATTGATAATTTTTACAAAAAGAAACTTGGATCATGTGGTCATTCATGACTAACTGATGCTAATATGTATGAATTTGGGCCAGTAGGCAATAAAATAGAGTTTGGCTTAAGTTAAATAATTGATTACAATGCTCTGAATGAAGCTAAAAGACCATTTTCACTAGTTTACTTAGAATCAGCCTAACGTTATATTTTAGCATTAAATTCTTATTCAGTGAAATTAGATTAAATTTATCTAAATCACAACTTTGAGAGTTAACAAACTGATGGAGATTGGTAAACTAACTTAATAAAAGAAACATGGTTTGAGACTTAATTGTTTTTAGAATGGCTACAGTATTCTCAAGAAGGCCTAATCACCTTTTCAATCAGAATCCTATTGTCACAGTTTCTTTTTCCTTCTTCCAAAGAAAAGAGCACATCCCTAAATAAACATCTCTTACAGAAACCAGAATGCCATCTACTGGCAGCCGCCAACATTTTAACTTTTAAACAAAACAATTTATGCTTAATCAATTTAAAAAATATATATTTTAATGAAGAAATGCCTGGAGTTTGAAATAAATGCCTATGTTAACTGTTCGTATGTTTAAAAGTTCAGGTATTTTCTACATACACACTGCATTTATTTCCATCGTAGGAAAACCACTTTCATCGACCAATATAAATAATATAATTATCAAATAGCTAGTGCCATCCCAATGTTCTTACTAATTTGAAGGGGTAACACTCCCTTAAAGAAAAACGATATTCAGAGCAGAAAAATATTGTTTAATATTTCTAAATAATATTAGTCACATATTTACTTCTTAGCTTAATATTTAGTTCCAAAGAATATTGATGGAAATTGTATATAGCAGAGATATGAGAATTTTATTGAAAACCGATTTTGTGATAAAAGACAGCAGTAAAAGCACAGTGAAATTCTCCCATAATTATAGAATTAATTGACTTAATCAGGTTTTTTGAGGGAAGGCTTTAAGAATACATTGTTACCAAATATATAATCATCGTTTTTAAATAGATAAACTGAATATTGAACTTATATCTATAATGTCCTAAATATGTGTCTATATCTACATCTATATATAATGTATATATACATAGAGGCATATATACACCAGATGTTTCATTCAATTGATTCCACAATAAAAGAAAGTACTGAACATGGAAAATCAACTTTAGATTTTAAAGTACCAATAAGCTCTTTCAAAAATAATCCATGCATCATTTTAATGGTTTACTACAAGCATATTCTTATCTTCTTATTGTTCTTTCAAGTATAATTTTACACACTTGCAAGATTTAATTCCACAAGTAGAATTCACACATAGATTATGAAAGCTTGGAGAACGAATGCATATCATAATCTGTCTCATAAAGCACCCAGGCCCCCTATATTTTGCAGAGGACTTGTTTCCTCAGTCATGAGTAGGAAGCTTGATAAGGGAAGCCCAAAGGCAGCCAAGCCATCCTACGAATGTGCATAATTCATGCATAACAATGCATTTCAGGAAATCTTGAAATCTTGTCATGTCTTTTTCAGTTAAAGTACGAGAGGAGTACTTAAAAATAAGTCCTATCAGTCCAGAAAGGCATTTTTAAAAGGCCATTATAAACGAAGTTCTCAGAACTCTGGCTCCAGTGAAAGACATAAAGGTTAAAAATTGCCCAGGCAGCCCCTACTCTAGGATCATCTTATTTTAAATGCAGATCGTCAGCAACTTTGAACCATGCATGTTCGTGCAAAAGTTTAGAGAAATGAAAAGATATGGTAGTGCGAACAAGAGCATTTTCTGGCACAGAAATTTAAGAGGGAGCACAGCATATTGAATAAGCCAGCCTTGGAACTGTGATGATTCTTGTATAAGGAAGGAAGATAGTATTATTTTCCAATTGTCCACATACATGAATATTTGGTATGATGTTTTTAATTTAAATAAAATAATTCCCAGAGAAAGTATTGTTTAGTGACATACTCAAATTTTGAATGATCCGTATAAAACTATTCCTTATTAAGAGTTTTGTAAGCCGCTTTCAAAATTGTAAAAGAGTTGCTGAAAATTAATTCATAAAGCAAATTCAAATTAACTTCTGCACATACACAGATACATGTATGATCTGTTATTGCTGAAACAAAAACAAATTATAAAGAAATTGGACTATCTTGCCCTTGGAAGAGACACTGCACTGTTTTAGATCACTGAACAATTTTTAAAATGAATTAAGATGTTACATATCATCTGCTCTCCTTTCCATCCTAAAAAAATTTTGAGGTAGCCGACTGTTTTGAAATAAATTTCCCTGCAGTTGCTATAGTGATGATAATAAAGTTCTTGCTTCTATTTGTGTGATAGAGGTTCCTAGCAGAACACTTGAAAAGGTAAGCTAATCAAAATGAAGACAGTGTTAGTGCTCATCTTCAAGGCAGCCTCCTTGAAGGTAGTTCACAATTACAACACTCAACCATTGTCGATAATTTTTTGTATGTACATTATCATAATCTTTCTCAAGGTAGCCCTAAAAAATTATACAACAGAGAGGGGTCCTCTTTTTTGTTGTTGTTGTTATAAGTCAAAGTCATCGGACAAAGGATATTTAAGTTCACTCTGGATATTTTGTGTGAAAATCAATGACTGAATCAAAGATACTGTTCCATTAGCTATTTTTGTCCATTACAAAGCTTTATTTTTCTAACAATACAGTGATTGTATGATATTTTGCTTCAATAGTATACGTTAAGTCTCATTTCATCTCAGTGTTGATGCAAACCAAAGAGCTTGAAAGCAGACGGCTACTTGTCAGACTGGATGAATCATCAAAGACGTGTCACGGATAAAGCAGCATGGCTGAGATACGTGTCCTACCACATCGACATATAAGTCTAATAATATTTACCTTAAAACATCTGAGAAATTTAAATAGCTTTAAAAATCATTGGTTCAGAGAGAAAATATGCAAAAGAGCTCACACAAGTATAGAAGGTATTTTATGTCCTTTTGATAAATAAGCAGAAATGTTTATTCTGACTTTTCAAATCCAAATAGTTAAAAATAGCAATCACAGTTCAAGGAAGTATTTTACAAAAATACTTACCACACTTCCCAGTCATGGCAATATTATAAAGATGCACAACTCTTGTGTGCTAACTAGGACCTGTGGGTATTTTATGCATAAGCATGAACATCCTTTTATATTTTCACTAGCATTTAAGAATGATTCCCTCGCTTATAAATATGGTTTATATTAGTTTTCTATTACTGTGTGACAAATTATCACAAATTTAGTGACCTAAAACAACACCCCTTTGTTAATGATTCCAAGCACAGAGTGATGGGCTCAGAGTTCACCCACTGGTCCTGGTCAAAATACACCCATTCTAAGGCTGAAATCAAGGTATTAGCCAACCTGAGTTCTCATCGGGAGGCTCTCAGGTAGGATCCCATTCAATTTCATTCGGGTTATGGGAAGAATTCAATTTCTTGTGCTTGAAGTATCAAAGAACATGTTTCCTTGTGGACTATTATTTGGGAGTCCACTCTGCTCATAGAGGCTGTTTGCTTTCCTTGTGTTATGGTTCTATAAAACTTCACAGCCAGCATTGGAGAATCTTTCTCATATGAAATCCTTGTCACACTCTGAAACTTTGACTTCAGAAAAAACCCGGTCCTTTTTAATGGCTCAGCAGATAATCTCCCTTTTTTAAAGTCAACTGTGGCACATAAATTAATCTAATTATGGGAGTAAAATCCATGGTATTCACGGTCCTGGGGTGTACATACTGAAGGTAGATATTTGGGGGGCCATCCTAGAATTCTTCTGTCATGTGATACAAATGTATTTGGTTATTCCATGAAACAGAGGGGGGTTTTTTTGTCTGTTTTTTTTGTCTCAATAGACTCAAGATAGATTGTACATAATAAAATGATGTCTAAGAAATTGACTTCAAAAATCATTTGTAAGTTCTTTCCAAGATAGAAGATAAGTGCAATGATATGGGGCATTATTAGTATTCACACAACATTATGTAAAGGGTAGGTGGTAATTAGAGCTCTCTCTTCCTTTTAAAAATTGCCAATAATAGATGATAATCATAACCCAGAATCAAATTCACTGAAAGGCGACTTATGTAGTTTATAGAAGTTCAGTGGTCAAGAGTTCTAACCCATGTCCATTTTCCCAGCATTTTTTTCTTTACTAGTAGACATTTGATCAGAAAACTGAATAGTCTCTAAATAGCTCCATCTATATATATATATTTATGAAAGTTCAAGTGAAGTTTCTGTAAATATCACAGAACTGCTAAACTGAGACAATTAATTTCATCGTTTACACAAAAGTCCTATTACATTTACTGGTGGTTTTAAGCCATGTAACAGACACAGTCCAAGTCATCTTGGTGAGGAAAACAATTGTGTGCAAATTTCTGATGATAAAGTTAATAATTTATTTTACTCTAGGCATTTTAAAACTGAAATTTAAATTTAAAACAGGTATTTTCCAAAGTAGCATATGCTTATAGGTCAGCGATGTGAAGCCATAACCTGACCAATGACATTCAGGTCATGAGTAACATACGGTCTGCCACAGTGACCCAATTAACCATCCATCAATGTAATTGCATAATACATCAGAAGAGGTAGTCTCCCACCATTGACGGTCAGCATTCGTATTAAATTTAACAGGAAAAAGCATTGCTTTGCTAGAGCTTATTTGGCTATATCACGTGAAATCTTTTAAAATAAGGCATTTGATATTGTATTTATATTTTTTTGTTCTCCGGAAGAAATTTTGGACAAACTGAGGCTGGGACTGCTGTTAAGGAATGGTTCCTGCTGTAATAAACTGGTATAGGGGAAAAGCATAATGTACAAGACAAGTGTAGTATTTTTAATTAATTCTGATCCTGCTAATATTGAAATAAGAAGATATGCCATTTACACACTGTGCAAATTGTGTATGAAGTTAACATATTACAAACTTCTAAGAAAAGCCATGGCTGAATGGATTAATGCAACTTTCTAGACATTGAATCTTTCTAGAACACTACGCATGATAAAATGACACTTTATAAGCAATATTTTCTTTAAAAAAAATCTTGTATGGAAATTAACCTAGATTGGAAGTATGATAGTAACAGGGCTTAAGATTATGGATAAATAAACATTGTTTGGGCTTATATTTCATAATTAAGATGAATTAAGAAATACCACATTCCTATCTGACATCCTTCTCCTTCATTTAAGTTCACATCCTGAGGAATAGTTCCACTAACGTTGTGTGAATTTGCCTGTAAGCCCTAGTGTAAAGGGGGAAAAAAAAGGAACTGGAGAGAACTTAAAGGGGACATTTTATTCAATCAGTAAATAGGTGCCATTTGCATTACCTTTGGAGAGGGGAAGTAATCATTGGCCAGAGCCCTATTCCTACATGATTCTTGATATGGAAACAAATTCATATTGCTAGATTATTTTTCTACTTTTCCACGATTTGAAATTCTTCTGGTATGATTCAGTTTTTCTGACCTACAGTTGTTTGATATAAAATCTTCATAGATATCTGGTTTTCTTTATTTTTCCAGAACTGGCCCACCATTTTAGAATTAAGTATGATATTTAACACAAGAAGAATAAAATGTTAGCAATATCTACCTTCTAACAAAATCAAAGCTGTATGGAGTTACTAATTACCAGTTGTGTTAGGTAATAGTTTTTATTTTTTTTTTAAAAAAGGACAGGTTAAGAAGAAGAAATGAACAAGGCTTCAAAAATTGTATTTGCTATAGAAACTAAACTACTGTGGCTGTCAGCACTGATGAGGATGGTTAAATTGTTTGAAAAGGAAACCAGACATTGCAATGCAAAGATAGTTTCCATTACTAAAGTTAACTTGAAAAGTCAACATCTACACAGACACTATTTACCCAGTTGGTCCCAAATACGAACTATTCTCTATTTGGAAATTGTCAGCTCTCCCTATTCTTTAGATTTGCATTATCAACAAGTCTATATAGACTACTGATAATTCTTTAGTGTCAAGTGCACTCTTTTTACTATTTTTTTGAGATGCAGAGATTTAATTAAAAAATAATGTCCTTGTATACTTTGATGCTCCTGAGGAAACACTTTTTGCTGCAACTTCACTGCTTCAACAGAAAGTCATGAGGCTGCTGAGATTATTCTCGCCCATCAGAATCCTTGACATGTTGTATACGTCATACTATCCAAGAGCAATACCTATGAAGTTGTCCTCACAAAAAGGTAGCGAGCAGGTTCAGTGCCAATGCCAAAGCCATTCAAAGACATTTAACTGGCAAATTTCTGCTTGAAAATTGTGAACCGGAAATGGCTTGTTTTTACCATTATGGATGGGTTTGCAGGCAACCTTGGATCATACAATTGTACTAAAGCAATAAAATTCTTGTAAAATAGCTTTGTCTGATGTTACTTCACACTTTCATCCACTAAAGAAAGAAAGGCAAAGGATACGTAAGGATTTCTATAATAAAATAAAATCTCTCTGTTATTAAAAAATAACTTTACATTCCATTTTGAACAGATGACCCCACTTTTTACTTGAGTGAATACATAAAGGTCATAGTAGTTTAATTTTTGCAACCCCCTTTATTCTACCTCCATGTGTATTTATACTTTCACCCAACTTTTACCCCTTTCTTACTTTAGGGGCCAATGATTTTTAACGTGGGGATTGGGAAGATGCTGTTCTTAGCATTTAAGGCAGGTGGGATCCAAATCACCAGAGCTATAATAGAAGTCCACATTATCATTGTGTAGAGACTTATGTTTCAGGGTCCAAATCAACTTACCAGGTGAGAATGATCACCATGGAGAACTTCTGCACAGCATGAAATTTTGCTACACTATGTTCAATATCATTGTTTATCAGAAAAATGCAAATTAAATAAAACATGAGTAACTAATAGCATAACTATAAAATAAAAATTAAAAGTAACAATTCCAAGTGCTGACAAGGATGTGGAGCAACTTGAACTGTCCTACATTGCTGGTGAAAATGCAAAATGGTATAATCACTTTGGAAAAAAAGTTTAGTAGTTTTATATTCACACAAAACCTGCCCACACGTATTTATAGCAGCTTTATTTGTAATAGCACAAATGGGAAAAAACCTAAATGTCTCTCAGGAAGGAATGGAAAAACAAAATGTGGTACATTCATATAAAGGGATGTTACTCAGCAATGAAAAGGAACTGATTACTGAAACATGCAACCATGCGAGTGATCAAATGCATTAAGTGAAAGAAGTCAGTAGAAAGCTATAAATTATACTATTCCTTTTATATGAGATTCCAAAAATGGCAAAGTTATAAAAATGGAGGACAAATTATTAGTTACCAGGAGTTAAGAATAAAGGCAGGGTTTAAATGCAATGAATAGCATAAGGGAGGGAAGATGGAATTTTACCATAGCTTGATTATAGTGGTAGTTATGAATGCATGTATTTGTCAAAATTCATAGAACTGTTCACCCAACAGTGTGAATTTTAATGTATGTAAATTTTAAAATCTGAATAACATATACTTCACAAATTTTAATTTTGAACAACGAAGAGGGCTCCACAGTGGGAAAGTATGACTTACCGGAACATGATTACTGGTGAAATTTCTTGGAAGTGGCAATTCTTGGAGGACAAAGCCTTGGTCAGGGAAAGTACATGAGCCTGGAACATCTTGTTGTGGCACAGATTTAAAAAGTGCTAAAAGAGGGGTGCCTGGGTGGCTAAGTTGTTTAAGCTCCTGCCTTTGGTTCAGGTCATGATCCCAGGACCCTGGGATTGAGCCCCACGGGCTCCCAGCTCAGCGGGGAGCCTGCCTCTCCCTCTCCCTTTGCCCCTCCCCCTTGCTCATGCTTGCTCTCTCTCAAATAAAATAAAATCTTAAATAAATAAATAAATAAATAAATAAATAGTGCTAAAAGAATGATGTGACATACCGAAAAGACACAGAAGTCAGTTTGAAGGGGTGCCCACTTACAAAATCTGCGATTATTTGAACATTAAAATACATAACAATATTAATGGTTTATAACTCTTTGAATAAAATAGGAATCTGAGAGAGAGAGAAAGGGAGGGAGGGAGGGAGGGAGGGAAGAAGGAAGGAAGGAAGGACAAGCTTTTTCTTTAGAACTGGATGCTAACAAGTACATTTAGTAGAAATTATGGAATTAAAATTAGAAAATAATTGTTAGGTAACTGTCATAATAAACATTAATAGATGCTAAGACTAGTGGGGCAAGATTTTTTATAAATGGGTTATTTACATAGTGTCAAAATCTTTCCCACAAAATACTTAATTACAAAGAGGTAAAAAAAATATACAATGAAGAAACTAGGCAGACACAACTTTAATCAAATGATTAAAGTTAACAAAACAATTAATGAGACAAATCAAAATCATGTACTACCTGATAAGATGCTATAAAAGGAAGAGATCTCTTCCATGAGAGTCTCACCTGAGTGCATAACATGAATTTAATCATGAGAAAAAATCAGACAAATCTAAACTGCAGGACATTCTCCAAAATAACTAGTCTATAATATTTAAACCTATCAAGGTTATAAGTCAAGGAAAGACTCACTATTCTAGACTGAAGAAGATTGAAAAAAACACATGGCAACTAAAAGTAATATGTGATCCTGGATTGGATCTTTTTACTATAAAAAAAATTATGGAAATAATTGGCAAAAAAAAGAATGGGTCCAATATTGATAAAGTAATGCATCAATATAGTAATGTATCAATGTATCAGTATTACTACTGATATAGTAATATATCAATATTTATTGCTCAGTGTTGATGATTATATTGTGGTTATGCAGGAGAATGTCATTGTTTGCCAGAATCCTCATTTACACATTTGGGGATAATAGAGGGTCATGTCAGCAACTTGCTCTCAATTGATTAAAAATGTATTTTTTTAAAAAAGATTTATTTATTTATTTTAGAGAGAGAGAGAGCACGAGCCCATGTTCATGCAAGTGGGGGAAGGGACAGCGGGAGAGAGGAAAGCTTAAGCAGGCTCCCCTGCTCAGGGCTTGATCCCACCTTGCTAAGATCATGACCTGAGCTGAAATCAAGAGTTGGGACGCTTAACTGACTGAACCACCCAGGTGCCCCTAAAGAGTGTATTTTTTTTACTAGTTTTGCATAAATGAGTTTTCAAGACAGCCTCTGTTGATTGGTTGTGTCAATCTATGGAGTTCTGATAAGCCATACAAAATGGTTTTCAGGATTGTCTTTTGATGAGGGGGATGAGGAAAGTAGTTTTATTTAAAGTGTTGCCTAATGGATAGCAACTCGCTTGTACTTCCAACTTGCACATCATGTGAACAGAATGGGTTCCTCCTGCTTTGACACTATAGAATCAGCCAAGAATTCTTAGGAGAGGAGATTAAATGAATATAGCATGAACTTGAAATAAAGTGGTATCAACTAGGAGATTACACAAAGTTGTGCTGACCAGGTTTGCACAGAGGTGGCTGGAAAGAAATAGGTGAGGTTGAGTATCAGAAGTGATATGAAAGTAATAGATGGTGATTAACATAACAATAAAAAAATTAAAAAAAAAAGAAGTGATATGAAAGAAATAGTCAATGCAGTCAGCCCCTGGCATCATTCCAATCCTTCATCCCTTCCATATCTGGATACTACCCTATTATATGGAACCTCATGTTTTGGGAATGAGGGGGTGGTACAAGGTCAATTCATCACAGGGTCAGTTCAGATGTTGGCCGGATACAATCTCTGCAAAGCGGTAATGCAGCAGAGTTAGTGAAAAAGCTATAGTGGCCAGAGCTACTGGAGATATTTGGAGAATATTTATTGTTTACTGCAGAAGGTTATGTCCTTCCTTGGGAACCCAGTCTATCCTTCTACTATCCAGGCTTGCCACATAGCATCCTGATCCAACAGATATACTACTAACACCATTGGATTCATTTGAGCATATAGTTTATGTGGCAGGGAAGATTGTGCTTTAGACTGGACTGCATTTGAAACTTGCAGCTTTCTGAGTCACCTAACCAATGGGTTGGATCAGTAGTTGCCCAGAATTCCACCAAACACTGTGCCTCCTTATAGTAGTTATGAATTGCTTAAGAAATAGGAAAAAAAAAAGATGAAGGGGATGTTCCAGGATGGATGCTTCCTATCTTTACACTCCTAAAATATTCACATACTTCCTCATCCTTGCTCACCTGGTCCAACTGAAATATTAAAATATACTGTGAACCAGTAAGACGGCATGGCAGAATGTCAAGATGAGTCTGCTTCTCAGAGCCTTCCTAGAACTGGTCACTACATTAGTGGATGAAATCAAAGACAGATAAGACCAACAGGTTCTGAAGTGATAACACAAATGGTGTCTAAAACAAGCCAGTAGCAAATAACAGAATCTGAAGAACGGTGCATATGTGTTTTCTATTGCTGTCATCCATAGAATTTAGCTGCTTAAAACAACCTCCGCTTATTATCTTTAAAGGTCTTTGCTTAGAGCCTCATTTTGCTCCCTTGGAGTGATTCTACACAAATTTGGCTCAGATACCTTGGCCCTGCGATCTACCCTCTGACTTTTCTTCCTCTTCATAAAAAAATGGCACATATTGGCAACCGAGTATCCTTCTCAACCTTCTTCCTTCTCGTAGAATAGGCTTTTTTCGTTTTAATTATGCCAATACTTTTAATACAAGCTGGTAGTGGTCCCTCCAAGACAGCTGTCTTAAAACCGTGTGGTCGAAAGTGGTGTAGACATTTTCAAGACTCTAAGGAGTCCCTTCATCTAGCTCTCTGAGACAAAGCTTTAACTCTTCCTGACGTCTTAGAAAGTGTCCTTCATTCTGAGCCTCGGCTTGATGTTTCCCGTGAGGTCTTGTGCTACTAGCAGCACCCAGAAGTTAATCTTCACCTGAGCTAATTTCTAATTTTGAAAGTCTTTTTTCCAGGAAATCCTGGGAATAGGAACCAATTTTGTTTTTTAACACAGCAAGTTATATCTCCTTTATATTTCCTCTACATTTTGTTTGAATACTGAGAAGTTATTTTTTAACTCATCTAAGTTTTTATGATAGGAAGATAAATATATCTAGTTGCCAAATCAGTATTATTTCTAGAAATCTCAGAGCCACTAAGACTTTTTTTTCATGTTGCTGCAAGTGACAATCTCACTAATCATTCTATAGTACAAAACTTGAGTCCTCTTTACTCCAGTGTCTGATAGAACTTTCCTTTATACTCTTTAGGCCTACACCTGTCAAATGGTCCCTAAGCATATGCGATGGAATTTACTATTTTGTTCTGATAGCACCTTACTTTTGGGTACCAATTTCTGTTTCAATTATCTATTGCTATAAAAAAAACCACCCTAAAATCTAATGGCTTAAAACATTAAGTACTGATTTGTTCATGATTCTTTAATATTGACTGAGTATGATCGGAACAGCTTGGCAGTGTGCCACATAGTATCTCCTAGGGCTGGAGGCCCATGAGGGCATCTTTTTTTCACATACCTGGTGTCAGCTGGGATAGTTAGAAGAACTAGAACCAAGCTGAGCATCCCTCACTCTCTCTCCAGATTTACTTCTCTTTTGCTGGTTCCTTCTCGAACACTTTCAAATGATCTCTCTATTCTACAGGGGAAAAAAAATGAAGGTCTTCCAAATTTAGTGTGGGCATAACTCCACATCCCTACACCAGCCCTCAGTCACCGGACACATGAAGGACTTCTTTGACTCCATTGTACATACTCATTTGTCCATAAATGTGTTTTCCTCATCCAGAATGGGGAAATGCTACTGATTTCTAACAGCTCAACTTAAAATGTCACCAGTTCCCTTATCATTTTTTTTCAACATACATTACCCTCTTCTCTTACAGCTAAGATGATAATATATTCTGGTTTGCTTGAAACAGTCCTTGTTTACTCTTGTTTCAAAGTAAGTATTAATAGCTTACTTTTCACTATTGAAAGTATCTTATTTCAGAGATAATACCTTCCCACAATTAATCAAGAGACTACACAACTAATATATTTTCTTTTCTTTTCTTTTTTTTCTTTTTTTTTCACAACTAATATATTTTAAAGAATATGTATAAGATGGATTTTTTTTTCTGTTACAACGTGAACATTTGGAATACATGCTTTATTAGTATCTATGTCTCCAGAGGCCTGTTACAATGTCAGGGCTAAAAATGTTTCTATAGTAAATGAAAGGTTAAGAATGTAGAAAGTAATTAAAACCATTCTGTATTTCAGCATAACTGATAATGGTAATTCCCCTGCAACCGATAACTGTATATTTGAGGCCAACCAATTCACCAAAAACAAATCATTGAATGCCAAAATGTAGTGTGAATTGGTTTTTCACTAAATTGGACATTTATCAATTTGCTTTTAGGCAAATTGGCATCCTATGAATTGATTCTTGGTAAATTTCCTAATGCTCTCTCTCTTTAATGGCCTTAGAAGAGTCAACCCGTATAATTGAAGTAGTTGATTCTGGGTGGTTTGCTTTGTAGGGAAAGCAAATTAATCTGCATAAAATTGACTTCTTTACAGTTATTTTTGTCAAGATAACAAATAATAATTACTTTTTATTTTCTTCAGTGTTTTAGATTTCAAAAACCTGGTCAGCCTAATTAATCCTATCTTTAAAAAGGAAAGGGGAAAAGAAAAGTACTTTATCTTAATACCAAACCATTTTGAAAGTCATCCAGGATTTTGAGAAAGCCTACAAGGTATGTGAGAATTATACTTTGCTCCTGCCTCCACTTCTATTCAAAGCATTTCTTTTCATGTGTTAATTCAATAGAAAAGAGACTAGGCTTCAAGTCTGTCTCTCTAGTATGTACTACACACTGGGAATGTGATAAATGTATTTATTCATTTTAACCAAATTCTACCACAACAAAACAATTTAGAGGCCCCATGGAGCCCATTATAATGGGATTTTACCTGTACTTTGATTGAATTAAAGAATCCTATATAGAAATCAGCTATTTAAACATCATCCACAAGGACCTGAATCACAACGTTTTCATCTCAAGGAGCACATTATTTACCATAGTTTTGGACAGAGGCTAATTAATTCACGTTTTGGATGGTACCACTGCTGGCTTCTGACAATGTGCTCTGCATCCCACCACTCACATGATTCTCTTCATAGAAAACCTGCATGAAATTTTCTAAACAGGAATCTACATGAATTTCTTGGAAATAGCTCAGACTTTTCATTATGCCTCTGGTGTTTATAGGGGGGATTATATTTTTTTCACATTAAATAATATCATTTATTTAAAATCAGAAAATTGTTTACGCAATTTTATCTTATCCATTTACCTTTCTTCCCAAGATGTGTTTTAATATAGATGGTAAATACAGCATGATTACTTTATATAGTCATAACATCAACTGATATAGGATATAATGACAAGCAATAATCACCAGAAAGCCATCTCATTATGATTATTTTAGCATTTGATAGAGGTTTTGCCTAAGGCAAAGCCAGGAGCTTCATTTATTTCAAAGAGATAAAAACAAGGAAATATGCACATTTGGCATTAACTATTATTATGCAATCAAGGTCTATGAAAGGTGGAGAGGAAATTTATAGTCACATGTACGTTCTTTCTAACCTTTGAGACTTCCCAGTGACCACAGGGACACTGTCATCCTAGCTATTCTGCAAGTCTAACTGCAGCCCAGTCTGAAGAACCAAGGATGGCACACATCTTTGTAATAACATCAGATTTCCATGTGACAAGACATTTGCTATTATATGTTATTTTTTTAATTGCAAAGCTGATGAGTTTAAGTCAACATATTTCTTTCCTGCTCCTTCTGCTTGTCAGCTGTAGCTGGATTGATAAAATGCAAATGAACAAATCATTAACGAGTACTGGTTATGAATCTCTCAGGCAGTTCAGGACCCTATCAAATCCTGCACCTATTACTTTGTGTGATTGATGTACTATTGTAAGTGATTGTTCCTGATCTTATTAAATCTTATTGATTTTTTCCCAGTTTCTATTTTATGCAGGGCCAGGCTTGGACTATTATGAATGTTGCTGAACACTGTTAATCAAGCTTACACAGCTATTTTGATGGCAAACAATTAGAACTCTGCAGCTCTACCTTGCAATTAGCTTCAGGGATATGGACCTCAGCACCATAATAATGAAAGAGACCTCCTTCAAGCACGGTAATGAGATTTACAATTATGACCCCAAATAACCTCTGAAAATAACCAATCTGCAAATTTAGATGCGTTTATCAATAATTTCTCCATTTTTATGAAAATGAATTTGAGAATTTTTCTCAAAAATAATATTCCTAGCAGAATATTCTTCCTACCCCCTTAATATATCACAAACGAAGCTTAAACAGTTTTAATTATGTAAAATTGCTGTTGTAAGTACTTTATATGATAGCTGACTTATACATGCATAAGCAGATTAAAAATAATAACTCAAATACTTTCTCAAATAAGTGCATGAAATTCATATTTTCCAAATATGACAGTAGAACTTGTTAAATGGAATACAGAACATAAGTATCATTTGTTTTTTATTAGTCGTTTTATTTAACAAATTTTTATTAAGCATCTCCTATGTGAATAGCACTATTGTTGAATCTATCAATCATACAAAGATAATCGAACATGACTTCCTTCCAGGTTGCTCTTATATAATATTATAAATGTTTAAAGTAATATGGCGAGACTATCCACATCAATGTAATTCCATTTAAATCTATTGGAAAGAATCACATAGATACATTTTATTCCAAACCTTTACATTCCTTAGACACAAATTCTTTTTTACTCATTTCTAGCAAAAGGCATCATTTCCTTCTTTATTTAGAATGTAGTAGCTGGTGAGATTTTTCTTCTTCAACCACATCTTTTCCCTCTTGTCACTTAGGAAGAAATGCTATCTTTACCTAGTTCTTCAGCAATGATTTTATTCCTATACTCTCTCTACTTATTTGCCTCATTGCATTAATAATATGTTTCTAGTTTATACCCGCTCTCTTTCCACTGACCCCTTTTTCTTTGAAAAGCACAGGTTGTCTCTCCCTAGAGCAAAGCAACTAATTAACTAACCATCCCAACTTACATTTGATGCTGGTGTTGTGTAACTCTACAATTTTGTTCACTATTCTTTCAAAATTTTGCATCTAGTGTTTGATGACTGTGGTCTCCCCTATAAGGCATATGGCATTTTGAAGAACAGCTCTGTTGGCAAAGGCTAAAAATAAACCATTAAATTTCCAGAGTGTTTAATAGCAAGGAACATGTTAAGACAGACCTCACCCATCCTGAACCCTCACTATATGTCAGGCGTGGCGTGAGAGTGATACAAGGTCAGAGCTGTGATAAGAGTCAGGGATATTAGTTGTCTACAATTACTAATTCCTGGCCCATTATAGCCTGGCCCACATGTCTCCCAGTTAAACAAACAGCCATTCTGATTTTAATTTCCTTATTTTTCTTAGTGGTACCTTGCAATGAGAAGTAGAAAGATCAAGATAGTTGTTTTAAGGTCAGAAAATAGCTAATTTGGAGTCTTGTTTAAAATCACTTATGGATTACATAACATTAGAAAAATTACCTCAATCCTTCTGAGCCTCAGTTTCCTCATTTGATATTTAGAATTTACCAAGGGCCATTGTCAAGAATTAGAAATTACATCTTATAATAATATATTGCACCACATATGATCATAAATTGTCTACCTCACTTATGCTATCTTCCCAGAGAATATGTCTCTACCAGCCCTACTTTGAGAGAAAGAGGCTTCATAACCTCCTACTCATCTACCCATTGTTGATGCTAATTAGATCAGGGGAGACATTTGACCCCAGCCTAAGCCAAAGAGAAATTCTCTGTCTCTGTCTCTCTCACTCACTCATTCTTGCTCTCTCTCGCTCTCTCAATCTTTCTCTCTCTCCCATTTTAACTAACATAAAAAGAGTTTATCAACATTTAAGAGTGACTTTCTATCCAATAAAATTAAAATCAGAGTTTTCATCAATGCAAGACAAAGCTAAATGCAAGTTAAAATTATAGGGAAGCATTTGGACAGCCTGCCGTTACACAGCATAAAATGGTGCACATGTGCTTATAAAAATAGATTAAGATACCCACGGTGGGAAGTGATGAAGAGATAAAGAAAAAGTGGCATGGGAGAGAGACAGAGAGAGAGAGAGATGTAGCACATAAGCACATCCAGGCAAGCCCTGTCTTGGTTCTTGATGTTCTCCAGTTACTATAAAATCTGGCTGTGTTTTAATGGTATGAAACCTTATAATCTTAACCCTTCCTTACATTTTGTTTGTGTTTGTTTGTTTGAGCTAATCTTAGTCAATCTTTGTCCAATAAATTGCAGCTTCTCTTACTTATTCATTCAAGGGGGTTTCTGATGACTTATTCCAGGGTCAGAGAGCAGTAGTGAAGAAATCGGACAAAAATGCTGCCTTTTGAATCTTTCCTTGAACTTCCTCTCTTACAAGTTTTCCTCTCTCAAAACCTTGGAGTAATTTGCGTCATTTACTGTTTTAAAATTTCTTATCCAGTTTATCAATGGATCTTGGGAATTCTTACTTGTAGTATTGCCTATTCTTTCCACCAACTCTGCCCTGGGCCAGCCCCTGGTGGGAGCACACACACCTTCTGCCCAGGCCTCCTCACCTCCTTCATCACACCTTTCCAGACTGTCCCCAAAACTCACAGACAAATCACAGAGACAAACTTTGACTGTGTTATTTCCTTGTTTTAAAAAAATTGATGACCAAGTGTTCTTACTACAGTAAAATCAAGTTTAAAAGAAATTGATGACTTTTTCCTATCCATAAATCCAAACTCCTTTAGCCATATATTAAAAGCTCGCTAACATCAACCAATTTTTCCAACTAAATTTTCTACCAACTTCTAAATCAGTTTCTCTACGTTATTAATACTATATGTAATTTTATACTTGCATCTCTTGTTTGTGCTTATATTCTTTTTCTAGAGTAAAGTACTCCCTGTTTGAATGTTTACTTCTGGAAATGTTTTAGACTTTGCAATAATACTTTCTGGGTTTAAATCTTAGTCTTCTCCTTTTTTTCCTCTGTGTAACATTGAGGGTGGTATTTGACCAACCCGTGCCCTGATTGTTTTATCTACTTAAAATAGCGCTATCTCGTAAAGCTTTTCACTTAATTTTTTTTAAGACTGTGGTAGACAGCTTCTAAGATGGACCCCAGTGACTTTCTTGTTTTCACACTCTTATGTAACGTCACGACTATGATTATGCCAAACTTTTTGACTTGCTTCCAATGTATAAAATATGGCTGAAGTGATGGACGTCACTTGAGATTAGGGTACAAATGACTGTGGCTTCCATCTTGGGTGCTCTCTCTTGTTCTCCTTTGGAACGTTCACCTTGGAGAAAGCCAGATGTCATATCATAAGGCTGCACTAGGGAGACGGCCACTTGAGTGAACTTGTAGGATCTGAGGACTGCTAACAACCAAGTGAGTTTGGAAGAGTGTTCTTCAGCCCCCATCGATCCTTAAAATTACTGCAGTATTGACTGAATGACAGTTTGACCACAACATTATGAAACATCTGGACCCAGAAGCCCCAGGTAAGCTATGCCTGGACTCCTGACCCACAGAAATTGGGAGATAATAAATGTTTGTAGTTTAAGTTGTTAACTTGGAGCATAATTTGTTATCCTGTAATAGATGACTAAAAGAAGAATTAAATAAGATAATGATAATTTATGTGAAGAGCTGAAATACAAAAAATATGTTAACTGCTAATTGTATTGCTAATACTATGGGCCACATTCACACTTCTCTTTTCTGAATTTTTATGGGGTAAATACATTACAATCTATAGCAATCCTATGGTTATAATTTGGCACCCTAGATTGTTAAATAAATTATATATATCTACCAAGATTGGAAGATCAAAACTGAGTTTCTACCCCTAGTACTTCCAAGCATTGCTGTCACCGCTATCTGCTATGGCCTGTCAAACAGAGTCCACATTGTGCATGATCTGGAATTCTGGTATGTGCTCGAGAACTTCCTGAGCCAATCCTTTGGGGGTGAAGGTTGTGGCATTGACATTGTAGTTTCTCATGGAGAAGGACTCTGCTGGGGCCTTCATGACTGTCAGGGTGGCCCTGCGGAAGTTATCAGTGTACATCATCATCAGGAGCCTTGCACTAAGTTGCAGGTTGCACTCAAATTTGCTATGCTTTATAGGAATTTAAAGAAATTATATACACACACTGATATATATATATATATATATAATATATATATACACACACATATACATGTTCATATATGCATGTTCATATATCTGTATCCATACCTATATGGATGTCATATGTTATGTACTTATATATGAGCATCATATTTATATATATATTTATATATAATATAGATATACATATTTGTGTGCGCGCGCACACACACACACACACACACACACACCCCTATATGGATGTAGATACAGATATATGTATGTCTTTGAGGTCAAGACTCTTTTGGCTTTATCTTTCCCAAGCACTGTGTTAAGCCTATACAAAATGTGAATTTATTGCATGATGAATAAATTGATGCCAGATAGAATGACACACTTTGATCCATTAGGCTTGTTTTAAGACAACTCTGCAAGCTGGTATTTCTGGAATCCATTTAGGGTGACAGTGAATTGGGTCGAAGGGAATTAAACAGATGGAATTATCTGGTTTCGTTTGAGTGAGCTGAGAAAATAGAGATAGCATAGCCTTAGTTTCCATAGTCAGCAGCATATAACCTTTCATTTAATATTGAACAAATATAGATAACGAAGACCAATTTATATTATCAAAAATCATTTCAAATGCTAGTAAATACTAAGCCTACATACCACTAATCTTGAAAGCTTATATGGTGGAGGAAGAAATTTGAATTGCATTGTGTGTGCTTTAAATGTTGTCAAACCGCTAGCTTATTTGTTTATGTGCCTTTTTTCATCACATCCATTAGTTTAAATATTACGTGGTTACACAAATTAAACTGATATAGACATACAGTTAGAAACCTGGAGGCAAGTTTCTGACCTAAAAAGTGCACAGATTTGGTAGACTGACAGATCTGGGCTCAAATCCAGATTCAGTCACTTGCTAAATTTGTGCCTTTGAGCAAATTATATAAATTTTCTTAGTCTCAGTTTCTCATTGTCTAAAATGGGGTAATGTGGGGCACCTGGGTGGCTCAGTCAGTTAAGCGTCTGTCTTCAGCTCAGGTCGTGATCCCAGGGTCCTGGGATCAAGTCCCACATGGGGCTCCCTGCTCAGCTGGGAGCCTGCTTCTCCCTCTCCCAGTCCCCCTGCTTGTGTTCCCTCTCTCACTGTGTCTTTCTCTCTGTCAAATAAATAAATAAAATCTTTAAAATAAATAAATAAAATGGGGTAATGATATTTGCTTCATAGAATGATTTTGGAAATTAAATCAGGTTATATAATATCTGCTACACAGAAATCACTAGTCCTTTGCCCATACTATTTTTAAAAAGCATGTTCGTATAAATGGTTCACACTGAAAAACAAAAACTAAAACAAAAAACACAGAAATTTACTAATTAGCGAATACCACAAAAACATCCAAGTTCAAAAATAATGCCTGATATCCAACTAATTTTCATTAACTGTCCCATGGTGGCAGGCCTTGAGTGGGGCAGTGTTAAAGTGTCAGGAACAATAGCAGCCAAGCTGCCAAAAGGACTATGAATAGGTTCTTTGCTCATCATACTTCTAAGTCTCAGAACTGTCAAATTATCCAAAGGAATTTTATAAGACAAATTATTTTAATCATTTCTGAGGATATAAGTTACTTACATTTTCCTCCTTGCTGTTAAGCTTTCCTAGGTCCCAAGTATATGAATATCAACTGTCATCTATTTTTATTTACTTGTTTTTAAATGGTCTCTCAAAATAATTTGGAGATTTACTGAAAACATAAGTTAAATGATACAAAAAACATTAGGTTGAGCAATACCAGAACAACAACAACTTTAAATAAAGTGGGTTTTGTATAAATTTATACAGTGTTTTGAAATGGAGATTTAAGACAGAATCTAAGTAATTGATTTGAAATAAACCTTTTTTCTGCCATCTTTGTAATCATTCCCTTGCAAGTGACCCAATCTTCTTGTATTTCTCTCCCTCCTTATAATTTCCTGACAAGGCCATGACACTGGTTAAAAGTTAAGCCCACATATTCACCTACTTTGTTCCTAACATAGGGCTGCTAACTAGGTAGGGAGAAAAACCTCCAAATGCTGAGTAATCCTACTTCATGACCATAAATATCAAATGAACATACGATAGAAATGGACCACCTTGTCACCCTAACCTATAGTACTCCCTTACATAAAGATAACTATTTATACCAACTTTCTTTTTCAAAGATTTACTTATTTATTTTAGAGAGAGGGGGAGAAAGAGAGAGAGAGAGAGAGTGGCAGTAGGGGGACGGAAGAGGGAGAAAGAAGTCCAAGTAGACTCTGCCCTGATCGTGGAGCCTGACATGTGGCTCGATCTCACAACCCTGAGATCATGACTAAGCTGAAACCAAGAATTGGACCTTTAATGGACTGTGCCACCCAGGTGCCCCTATACCAACTTTTCTATTCAAACTTTAAAATGCTCCCCCACCTTCCAGTGACTCACCTATAATCCATAACTCCCATCACCACACACACATGAATATATAACCCAGAGACAGAGAGAAGCACACAAACTCTTAGCTGATATCCTATGTTTAAGAACACCTTCATCTTCTTCCCACCAATTCTTTCTAACACCTTCCCTTCAGTTACAATGGGTAAAATGTGCCCACTCAGATCCAAAGTCAAATCCTTTGCTATGGATCTGGATCTCAGTTCCCTCTCACATTCTCAAGGACTTTGCTCTTGCAATCATAATTTATCTCTTGGATTATTAATTTTCACTACATTTTGTCTTTAGCATACAAACATACTCTAGTATCTTCCATCCTAAAAAATTGATCAGTCTTCCTTTCTGGAAATATTCCCTTGGATTTTAGGACACTCAGCTCTCCCTATTCTTCCATACTCATACTGTTCTTTTCCATCTCCTCTGCTGACTGTCCTCCTTCACTCACACTATGTCTTGCTGGCTCCAGGATTTCAAGTAGGTCTTTTATTTTCTCTATATTGAATCTCTGCCTAACATTCCATTACTTACTGCCATTCCATACTAGACATTTTTATAAGTGTTCTGATAGAAGTATGAAGAGTACAGTGAGGATGTAATCATAAAACAGATTTTTCTGGGGCGCCTGGGTGGCTCAGTTGGTTAAGCGACTGCCTTCGGCTCAGGTCATGATCCTGGAGTCCCAGGACCGAGTCCCACATTGGGCTTCCTGCTCAGCGGGGAGTCTGCTTCTCCCTCTGACCCTCTTCCCTCTCGTGCTTTCTATCTCTCATTCTCTCTCTTTCTCAAATAAATAAATAAAATCTTAAAAAAAACAGATTTTTCTTCAATCATTGCCTTCAGTTATGAACTCTTGAATATCCTATAATAGCAACTATGGCAGCGAGCATACATTTCCAGTCACCTTCAGCTATTATACTATTCACTCAAATTAACTTTAAAACTTATAATTGTTTTCTACCTGCTCTTAAAACTCCTAAGGTAAAGGATATATCTAATGACACTTGGGTGGTTCTCAGGAAATATGGAATATGCCTAGCACCTATTATTTCAATGTTGGAGCTCTAATCATCTATCTGGACAACAGGAGAGGAAAGCACAGGGCATCCTGCTGCACTTGTATATTCCAATGCCTACCTGACATTTCCCCTTGGCTACATAATGTGTGCCTCAAAATTCATTTGGTCAAAATAGAACTCTTAATTTCCCAATCCCTCCCGCAAACCTATTTCTCTATCAGTCGTTCATATCTCATTGCATATCACTATTATCTATTCATATCTCATTACATGTCACTATTATCAAATTGGTCATGACCAAAACATAAGAGTTACCTTTGACTCTTCTTTACCTTTCCCCCACCCCCTCCTTCAATCCAAGAGCAAATCTGTCATCTTCATATTTAAATATGCATTCCAAACTCATGCATCTTTTTTAGATCTTCAGGGTTACCAGCTTAGTCCACAGAACCACTCCTTAAATGACTGTGACCATGACGATTGCAAGAGCCCATTAACTGGTCTCCCACTTCCATTCTTGTTCCTGGAATCCATTTACTATACTCCAGAGACAGCAGTCTCTTGAATGTGAATCTGATTGTCACTCCCCTCTACTAAGCTTCAGTGGTTTCCTGCTGCATTCTGAACAAAATGAAAACTCTTCACCATCACCTAAAAGACCTTCCATGAGCCAGTCTCACAAGTCTTCTTTCTATTGTTTGAAAACAAGCTAGCTTAACTTGGAGCCATAGTACTTGTTAGCCTTTCTCTGTGGAGCACTCTATGCCCACATCTACTCATAGCTGCCTCTCTCTCTCTCTTTCTCTCTTTCTCACTTTCTCTCTTTTCTTTTATTTTCTTCTTGTAATTTAGGTCTCAGCTCAAATATCTCCACTCTGTGAAAACTCCCTTGGCCACCCAATCTACATTAGTTTTTCCCATCTCATCATTCTTTATCATATGATATAATTTTAATTCCCTTCTCACTTGCCACTATCTGAAACTGTCTTCTTCATTTATTTGTTTAATTGGTCATTCCTCTTCCTCCCAGTAGAATATCAGTTCCATGAGAGGAAGGACCTTGTCTATTTGGCACAGACAATATTATGTGTCCACAAGTCCCATTTTCTTTTCCTCTTGGGCATATAGACTGTATTTCCTGCCTTCCTGGCAACCATGCATTGTTGCTTCAAGCCAGTGGAATGTAGGCAGAAGTTATCTGTAATGCTTTCATGCCTGGCCTTTAAAGCATCTGGAGACCCTCCAGGATCTTTCTCTCTTTATCACTCAGACAATTGTGAATAATCCACTGACAGACATTGAGAAGTCACCAGCAAGCAGGAGCCATGATCTCTTGATCAACATATGGAGTGCTAAATCCAAATACACATTTGGACTACAATGTGAGTGAAAAATAGCTTTTAACACATTAAGTCATTAAGATTTTAAAGTTGTTGATTATACCAAGTAGCTTACTTTGACTATTATATCTTTCCTGTTCATTGTTATACTCACAGTATCTTTAACAGTAGTGCACTAAAAATATTGAGTGAATGAATGAATAAATTATTAGATGTTCAGTAACTTAATTTTTATTTGCAAATCTGAGTACCTTTAAATACATATCCTTGCATAGTGTATATATATACATATATATATATTTTTTTTTTAAGAGAGGGAGGAGGAGGGGTAGAAGGGGAGGGACAGAGAGAATCTTAAGCTGGCTCCACACCAAATGTGGACCCTGACATGGGGTTCAACCCCACAAACTTGAGATAATGACCTGAGCCAAAAATAAGAGTTGGGTGTTTAAGTGACTGAAACACCCAGGCACCTCTTCATGCATAGTATATTTAACTGAGAAATTTTTAAGCATAGACCTCTTTAATGATTGGAATATTTTCCTAGTAGTAGGTTAATACTAGTTAGAAAAGTTTAGATAAAGGTAAGAATTACATAGAATTATTATTGATTTGAAAATCAACCACAACTTCTTTGACTAGAAACACTGTAGGAGTGTCTTGCAAGAGAAACTATGGGGAGATAGCTGACTCTCCTGTTTCTAACTGAGAAAAAGATATTTCCATAAATAACAAACTACAAGGATTATTAGAATTATAGAAAACACCCTACTGACAGTCAGATCAGACTGTTTTTCTTTAAAAATTGATCTAAATGAAAATCAATGTTTTTTATTTAAGGTTTGGTAGTTAAAAAGTCAAGTTTAGTTACAGTCTTTTAAGAGGTATAAAAAATCACAGAAGCCAATGTTTTACTGTGTTGGTAACTGTAACTAGAAAATAAGTCCATTTCCCAAAGTTATAGTGATAGAAAGTTCATCTGAAACTGGGACTCTGATCCCTTATTTCTTAGTCACTCATTCATTTCCTGACACTGGATTTTAAAGATTCGGGTTTTTGCATAAAGTGACTACTTTTGGCTTTTTCTCTTAAATTTGTTTAATTACACTGAAAGAATCCTCTATCAACACTCTGAAAAATGATACAATTGTCTCCAGTTAAATTATAAAGTATTAAAATAAATTATTGAAACTTCAATGCTTTGTTCACTAGGTATGAAAAAATACAGAGATGCAAATAATAAATATGAAACAAAAATACTTATATACTTAAAAACTATCTCTGTCAGTCAGGTTTAAAGCTATCTTTCCCTTTTTCTCTCCTATTATCCCTCTTATCAAATGTCACCTGGACATTTTGATTCTACCTGGAAGATATCACTAACTTTCATCTTTTTATTTCTATTATTCTATTATTATATTCTATAACTATAACATAGTTACAATTCTAACTATCTTTTGTTTGAGCTATTTCTGTAATGTCCTAAAATTAGCATAGTTGTAGGAGGTGATGTTTCATTGTTTAAGATTGACTCAACCATGCACATCCACCATAGCCTCTTTGGAGGTCTGGAAAATTGGTGTAGTAATTTGTTCAATTAATTAACACACCTTTATTGATCTCCTATCCCTGAAATAGGCACTATATGTGTGGAGATCAACTCAGTATCTAAGCAAGGGGCAGATATTAATATAGCTTGATAAGTGCTAGGAATGTAACTCATAGAAATATGGCTTCACTGCTGTAAGAGCCAGAATAAAAACAAATTCTTCCCAAAAGTATTGAAGAAATTTCACTGAGAAGGTGACATTTTAGGTAGATCTCAAAGAACTGCTTCTTGAATTATAAAATGTTTGAAAACTGCTCCTGAACTAAAGGTTTCAAGATAAAGAGTTCAAAAAATTTCTAGCAGTCTGAAAAACTGTGAGAAGCTTAGAAAATTGGCAATGTAGGTTAATTGGAGGATGGAAGGTGATGCGGCTCCAACATCTAACATCGCATAGATAGCCAGAAGGTTCTTTATTTTCTGGCTGACTAAACAGGGGCTTTCATCATTCTACATAGCTTCGTGTGCATCTATCCAAAAATCTATCTTCTTGGTCCAAGAAGGTTGAAGAATGCTTGAGGAGAAGTATTGGAGGCAGGTCTGGAAAAGAAGGAAAAACAGATTATGGAGGCTTATATTTCTTTTTCTGAGATAATTTAGGTTTCATTCTTTAGGCAGTAGGAAAGCAACAAGCATTGTAAAGAGTCAAGTTGATGAAGGTTGAGCAGGTCTACTAGTGAAAAAGCTAGGGTTAGGTGGTAGAGACAGATGTAGTGAAAGATTTTGGAGCTCATGGCATTGTGTAGGTCTAGACTAAGGCAATAGGAAAGGAAGGATTAAAAGAATCAAAATTCTAGAGTCATTTCTGACACCAGAGAAGATGTAAAATCTATGGACTTTGTCTACTGAATGAGGAAGCAGAATCTAAGATCGAAACAAGTGTTATAGATGATAAGCCCTTGGATTAATAGAAACAACATATTTAGAGAATAGGAACAAAAGAAGCAAAAGAAAGTGATGTACTTGAAGACTGGGGGAAGAAGGCGGATAACAGGATACACTTTTAGACAAGTATCTGTAGATTGATGTGGGATAAACTAGATGTTTTTTAGTAGGCAGGATTTAAAAACCATTGTGAAACCTATTTTTTCATCTAAAAATAATCTTTAAATGTTATCAGAACTATTAATTATATATAAAAAATATTGACATTACTAACCATGAAATTCTAAGTTTAAGCCAAATTTAAATAAAATTGTCAATCAAGTTAGCTTTATTCTTATTCTAGACTTTTTGAAAATTATATCACTAGTGTATTAATTCTGTGAATTCATTCTTAGGACTCCACTTGTATTTTGAATTCATGTATGCACACCAAGTAACTATTGAGTTTTAGTTAATCTTCACTGATCTGATCAGTATGTGTTTATAACTGTCCTCTGTTAAGATGATAAATTTTAGTTATTTGGACTAAATAACTTCAAGCTCAAAATAACCCTGGGGGTTGAAGCTATTTCTAGGTAATATCTTAAGTGACCCTAACAGCCATGTTTAGTTCATTCTGACTCAAGTTTGCTTGAGAATGACATATAGCAAAAATAGATATTTCTGTCTTTTTTTTTCCTCCAATGTCAAGTTAAGGGGGAAAAGCTATTAGAATTCCAGGCATCTTGCTTAGTTTCAGAGTTTTCTCACAATAATTCTTTACACAAACTATAACTTGATGATCATCTACTACTCTAGAAATGACTGAAAAGTCAATGGGCCACAGAACTTAGAAAACATCAAGACAATTTCACCCTTTCAAAAGCTTACAACACAACTTTATGATGTTTATCATTCTCTGTATGGGGAAAATATACAATGGGACAAGGTGAAGTCCCGAAATAAGAAATAAACCTTTTATGTTAACAGAAACAGGCCATTCCCAATGATCCCTAAAATTACTCTTAGATGTGGGCACTCATGAATTTCTTTTAGCTATTATTTTTCACCATGGAATGAGGGGGTTATGGAGGCAATGCCTGAAAATCTCAACTGTAAGCACAGTGTTGCCTCTGAGCCAGGATCTGCTGTTAAGTTGCAGCTGTTTGTTAAAATTACCCTTAATCTAACTCTGAATTTCCTTTCCTCTGGGTGCTCAAGAGCATAATCATCGATTCTGCACAGAACTCCATGTTAACAGCTTTAAGTATATATGTATATATATAATTTATACATTTATTAAAATGTATGTATATATAATGTGTGTGTGTGTGTGTGTATATATATATATATATATATATATATATACACCTCTTAACATCACAATAAAAAGAGAATCCAAATAGAACAGGGAGACATGAAACTTATTCCTGAGAAGTTTATTATCTAGTTGCAGAGAGAGGGTAAAAAAAAAAAAAGCAACATAAAATAGCCTAGAAGTTGTGGTAATAAATGAAAAAGTGATCAAATTTGATGACCCCCCCCACACACACAAAGTCCTTAGGGAGGAGAGAGTAATCAGTTTGCTTAATCAATAAAAATTTTAAAAATTAAGAAAAAATGTCAAAGGTGATATTTTTAGAGTAACATGTGTTATTTTTACCTGCTTAAAACTTTTTCCTTCTTTTTTTTGCAGCCAATATAGAGACTATTAGAAAATAGAAATAATATAAAAAGTCATTTATAATCCTACTAACTAGAGATAATAAGCATATGTCCTTGTGTGTCTTTGTAGCTCTTGCCCCTATAATTACCTAATTTACAAATTTACTCTCTTCATCTCTGAGTGGATACTGTGGTATGCCACCCAAATGCCCCTTCAACCCCGAGGCATTCATTTCTCTGCTTCTGGGAGTGTCGGAACTGCACTTAGCTGAGTGGGTCCTTGAGAGTCACCCTCAGATGAAGAGATCCCTATGAGATTGAATCCCTTGTTCCAACTGCCTTGTAGTTTGACTCCTTCCTCAGCTCAGTCCTGCTTCATTTCCTTAAGGTGTTGATCCCAAACCCAAGGAGAGACCTTATAAAACTTCCTGAAAGCAAGCATCTATCTCAGAGTCTGTTTCCCAGGAAACCTCACTTAAGAGCCTCTTCAAATAATTTTTGAGTCAGTTTACCCCCACTTGAAAATATGCATTATTAATTCAGCATTACTAATTGAAACCTAGATGTAAAGTATTTTCAGGGACTTCATGGCCTTTTATTCTATGAACATAATTTACTTAACCATTCTCTATTACTGCACATTTAAGACAAGGAGTTCAGGAGATACAAGAGAGCTGCAGGAAAGGAAGCATTGGACATAAGGACTGGGAGGTAAAACAAGCATGTGTAGGAAAGAGATGCATATTTACCTTGACAAAAGCAGGGAGTCTAAAAAGCAAGAATGGTAAGAGAAGAAATGCTACTGATAATGGAAGTCTAAAAGCAAAAGAGAA
>NW_027397067.1:26088825-26091291 GCF_003265705.2 Callorhinus ursinus | reverse complement strand
GAAGTCTGAAAGCAAAAGAGAAGAAATGCTATTGATAATGGAAGTCTAAACGCAAAAAAACGTAGCGTTAGAACAATGAAGGGTAAAGCAGATTACTCGATAAAAAAAATATCAGGGGGAAAGTTATTCTAGAGGGTACATGGGAATTAAGTACAGTGGAGAAAACCTGGAGACTCGGTCTCCAGCACTCCTCCTTGTGTGGAGGAGAGACCCGGGATGCCTGGGAGTAAGTGTCGGCCTTTAAGTTGGAACGGGAGGCTCAAGAAACATAATAGACGCCCCCCCCAACAAGATGTCAAGGCTTAGTGATGGATTAGATCTAGTGAGCAAAATAGAAAGGGAAAGGGAAAATGAGGATAAGATACTTAGCCTGGGGAATGGGAGGAAGATGAAGCTTTTAATGGTGGTGGTGAAATCCAGGAAGTGTGACTGTTGGTAGCAGAAGAGGATTAACTTGCTACCTATAGGTTAAATTCTTGGTGTCAGGATTTACCAAGGAAGATCATACGTAGGACAGGCTCAATTTATTTTTTTCTTATCTGTGTAAAATGTGCAAAGAATTAAGAAAGATTTTTAATTGTACCAAGAGAAAAAACAAGATCATGTCACAGCAACTAGTACATATAGGTATGTACAACACCGAGTCTTCTCAAAGAAGCAATTAGCATATTAACAGTAAGAAGTCTTACCTATTTAAACAAATTGTATGTGTGTGTATGTATGTACATATACACATATATTCTCTAAGAATATTATAATTGTACATTTTTTCTATAACCTTGAAAACTAAGTTTAGAATGTCAACTTTCTTGGGACAATAAGCAGATCTCATATTTGTAGAGAAATAAATATATTATTTAATCAATACTAAATTTCATTTCTCATAATAACAAAAGCATAGACATATTTTTATAACTGAACCAGTTTTGCAGCATTTGGTTGTAATTCATAATGTGTACCTGTTGTTAAATATACGATGATAGGGATTATTTGATGAATGAAAAAATTATTAAAGTTGTTTTGAAAATTAGTTTGGAATGTTAAATTCTTGCCACAATCGATTTAAGGGTTATTCACTTTTGAACCATTTTGACAACAGAGCACAAGTGTTAATTGGTAGCTTATTAATACAATCCACTTACCACTGATTCTCACCCCAGCTTGTCCACAATAGTCTATTTATTCCTTACCTCCACACAAAATCTTGAAGTTATTTCAAGGAACCCTTGAGGAGCCTCCAGGTTCTTGTATATTACATTAAGTTCTGGCCTTCAGGCTGATATCAGTTGCCTAAGAAGTCATTTGAGAGACCATTGGTTCTTTCCTTGCTTCCAAGTCCCATTGAGCTACAGATACCATTTAGGGGCCAAGGGTACAATCTTTCAATGTTTCAAAAGCCACAGGTAAGATGCTAAGGTTGTATCAGGTTCTCTGCAGGCTCAATGAGGTTAAGGGACCTTACACTGTACATAGAAATAGAAGAAACAGTTTTGTAGGCTGCCTTACATTTTGTCACCTTCCCTTTTAAAGACTCTCTTTCCCCCCACAAAATAATTCCCCATAAAAAAGTTTCTCCCTCTTTTTTTTTTTTTTTTTTTCATTTGGAGCTTTTTTTCCATAAGGCCCTGACACAGATTCATGGTATCTGAGACAATTACTGTATTACCAAGCCCATGATTTCCTTTGTATTGCATGGACCTCTTAGCTCTTTGCCACCCAACGTCCTTAATAAAAATGACTCAGATTGACACCAGCACTGCGGCTAAAGAAGATATCCCTCATTTGTACCTCCTCTCAGCAACAATTTGGCATCTATTCATGGACAAAGTGACTTTGTGGGAGCCTTTGTTTCTTCCATCAGGTAATTTGCTTACCCTTCATTATTCTATGTCTAGCCATTTTATTCTTACACTTAATAGAGGTTTGCAAAAATATTATGTGATTCCCAGGAAATTCAGGGACCCATGAATTGGCTACAGAAGATTTCTTTGAATGTGATATTTATGACAATTCTCAGTGTGCATACACACAAAGCTAATCCTCAGAATAACCAAGAAAGCCCAAGTATCAATTATTTGTGCTATGCGTAGAAAGCCTAGGTGGTCCAAGACACACTGAAAGCAAGGGAAGAGAGAAACAAGAGTGCTTCTCTTCTTCATACCAGCTAAGTGAGTGTCTTAGCCTGACTATCTATAAGCTGTTTAGAACCAGGCTAGCCTTTGAAGCTAACCTTAGTTAGGACATCTTTGAGACTGTTCCCTTTTCTCCTCATTCCCTGTTACACATTTTTGCAGATACTTGTGTATATGTTGTTTGCCAAAAGTTCCCTTCTGGAGTAGTAATCAGGAAACTATAATTTCGGGAATGAAGGACGAGATACAAAGTGACCAAACTTGTCCTTTTTTTTTTTTTTTCTTTTTTTCCCAAAGTCACAGTTTGAACTATGAAGTTGGTTTTGTCCCTTTG
>NW_027397067.1:26085604-26088815 GCF_003265705.2 Callorhinus ursinus | reverse complement strand
TTTCCCAAAGTCACAGTTTGAACTATGAAGTTGGTTTTGTCCCTTTGCCTAGTTGGGCAAGGAATCTTTTTTTTTTTTCTTTTTTTCCCAAAGTCACAGTTTGAACTATAAAGTTGGTTTTGTCCCTTTGCCTAGTTGGGCAAGGAATATGCTCTTTTAAAGACATATGTATTAGGGCTTCTTTAGTGCCACTGGTTGAAAAAGCACAGGCATCCTGACTTTTCTTATTCTTTCCATTTTAATGTAGAATGAATGATCCCTGAGGCTTCTTAGAGGATATTGTGTGGCTGAATCAGAACGTCCTTTAGAAATATTTAGAATTCTCACTCAAAGTAGCATGTCTAAAATAATTATTTAATAATTCTATTTCTACTATTTTATAGCTGCTGTATTATTACCCTTGTGGCCATTGTTATCACACCAATATGTTTATTTTTAAATTTTTTATTGAAATATACTTGACACACAAGCTTGTCTTCATCCAAAGCTGGAGGACATTGAGCAACACTGCTGGTGAGTGACCCCAAGCCCTGATCAGAATCTCTGGGACAGAGGACTTGCTGCCTCTTGAGGAAATAAAACTGTAAAGAAAAAAAGACACGCTTTATGAATAAGGAGTTCACTGCTTGGTGAGAGAACTAGAAAAGAAAGTAGATAGTCACAATCCTTGGGAAAAAAAGAAAGAGTACTGAACATATTCCTAACGGTCACCTGCTTCTCAAAGGATCTAAGTAAAACTCAAATATAAACATCTGTACTTTCAAAATTAAAGCAACTTAAACTTGATCAAGGGTACGCTTTTTCTTTAAAAATAAGCCACAAGGTAATTTACTTATTTTTAATGATTATTTATTTATTTATTTATTTATTTATTTATTTATTTATTTGAGAGAGAGAGCACATGCAGTGGGAAGGGGCAGAGGGAGAGAAAGAGAATCTCAAGCAGACTCCAGGCAGAGCCCAATGTGGGACTTGATCCCACAGCCTTGAGATCATGACCTGAGCTGAAATCAAGAGTTGGATGCCTAACCTACTAAGCCACCCAGGCGCCCTAACCTTAGGGTAATTTTAAATAACAAGTTTCCCTAATTAATTTCAAAATGATTGGGGGTAAAAATATTCAATAAATTCACAATTTCAAGAGACACTTCTACTCTGAGAAGCAGTAATAAATTAGAGACTCCAAATATTACTTTGTATACTATGGGTTACCTAATAAATAGTTGTTGACTTAACTCAGATAATGACTAGATGATTAAGAGTCATGATTTAAAAAGATATGATGATGTAAAATAATAATATTTCATTTTTTTCTCCTATTCAAAACATTCAGTGAATTATTATCATATTTGGCATCTGTTTTCAAAACTGACTTAATATCAAAGTACAATAAAAGAAGTGTTCTTTTACTTACATTTTCCAGTAAGGTTTGATAATGCACATATATGAGTAAATGTAATGCATATGCAGGTTGCATAAAATAAATAGGAAAACACCAAAGTGCAACTTTTACGAGATGGAAAATAGTAATTAATGATGAATATAATAGAATAAACAAAACCCATATTGCATAGTATTTGTAAATAGCTTGTAGTTTACTTCATATATCAGTATCTATGTTAACTCTTAATTAATGATATATTTATTTTTATATCAAGGATTTAATTTTTCTCAAAGAACCTATCGTTTCCTTTAAAATATCTTGAATTCAAAGAATCCCTTCTGGTATAAGCACGGACTCCTCCTTCCCGACATAGATAAAGGTAGCCTTTGTACTTATCAGCCTGATAGTTAAAAAAAATCAGATAAGCAACTCAAAACGTGCAAAGAAAGTCTATTTTTTTTTAAGATTTTATTTATTTATTTGACAGAGAGAGAGAGAGAGAGAGGGAACACAAGCAGGGGGGAGTGGGAGAGGGAGAAGCAGGCTTTTGGCCCAGCAGAGGGCCGGATGCGGGGCTCCATCCCAAGACACCTGAGACGAACGCTTAGCGACTGAGCCACCCAGGTGCCCAAAGAAAGTCTATTTTTACCATAATCATTAACAACAAAAGAAATTAGCTCTTCATTTTAAGCCTTTACCTGGACTATGTCCAACATCTTATGTACTTTTTTTTTTTTCATATAATTCTCACAACAGGCTTATAAGAAACATACGTTAATGGTCAATGTTACAAATAACGTAAATGAGTTATGGGGAGATGAAACTTGTCCAAGGTCCTGGGGTCCTTAGGATTCAAACCGAAGTGTATCTAATTCCCCATCCGGTGCATCTAGCTTCTGCACATTGGCTCACTCTGTAATCCCATTTTTCTGTCTAAATGCTGTATCATAAATCTTGCCTGTGAGATTTCATAAATCTCCTGCTACCGTTCTATAGACACTGGAACTGAACTAGCTCTAGCCTAAATAATCGTGCTACAACATAAAATAAAGTTTCTATAACAATATGGGGAACACCTTCTTCTTGTCATTCTTCCTCACACGCCCCTGTTTTTTCTCTTCCAAGGCACCGCATAGCACCCCCCTTTGGATTGGGACTTAGCACTGATGCTGTGGGCGAGGAAGACACTGATTTCCTTCCGCCTAAGGAAGGAATACCACAAAATACATTGTGTTGATAGGTCTGAATAAATAACATATTCTATAACTGAAATACAGCTTGTTCTTATAGGCAGGACTATCTTCAAATTTGAGAGAGGTAAAAATATATGATGAGAGTGTGGCAATAAAAGGAGAAAGAAAAATTGGAAAAGATTTGGTCTAACTTTATTCCCCCTGTGTGCAACTGCTTTTATTAATTTTCAAATAATTACCATTTTAACTACCATTATAACAGCAATAGTAACTTGTCTCATTGAAATCTTCAGGACAGAAAACGTCAATTCATCAAACCCAAACAATTCTGCATTTCCCATCATGCAGGTTAAATCTCTAATAATAGCATATCGTCACCGACTATGCTCCTTAAAGACACATTTATCAAAGTACCCATGCCACATAGGAAATCTAATTAATGCTTGAGATTGATATTTTTTCCTTATTTTTTGGTTTTGTTTTTAAAAGAAGTTGTGTATGTGTGTGTGTTTCCTTCATTTTCCCTTTGCATGAATAGCAATTTCTTGTAGAATAAGAATAATATTTCAATAGTTTTGCTGATTCTATAAGAATGGAATCCAAGTAGTATGTGTGTGTGTGTGTCTGTGTGTGT
>NW_027397067.1:26042184-26085504 GCF_003265705.2 Callorhinus ursinus | reverse complement strand
GTGTGTGTGTATATATATATATATATATATATATGGCTATGCATTAAGTGAAATAAAATCACCCAATCATGAGTGAATTCATGTGTCATATTAGATATTCTGTGACTTAGAATTGTATTCAATCTTGCAGGGCACCATGAATTCAGGGGAATCAGTGTGATACCTCAAGAAAGTCTTCCAATTCTTTCTTTCGGGAGGGGACATGACATTTTGGTAAATTAGAAAGTAGAGGGTGCTGGTGCCTTTCAGAAGATGTAAAACGCTTCACTTGGTACTAATGTACATAAAGCAATTAGTTATTTGTCATGATGGGTGTTCCCTAAGGCAGTGCACTTTCTCCATTAGTATTTATATCTACATGCCATTACACACTGGATAGCACTAAATAGATTAGATAGGTTCAGAGAATTACTCAAGTCATGTGCCATCAAGAAAAGAGATATTAGCAAACATTATTAGCATACAGGTGGAGCTGGATCACTTAGTTTCCAGTGACATATTTACTTTTAAATGCTTGCTGAGAATGCAACATTTAAAACTGATTAATTAACCCTTAGAGAAGTTATTTCTTTATTGATTGGTAAATATTTTTGGCTAGTGAACATGATCATGACAGTTTTGTTAGAAGTCATCTCCTCTCCCTACCCTTTCCTGAATACCCTGCCTGCTCAGCTTGAAAATTCAATGGTTTCTTATATTTGGAAAATACTACGTTTATGAAGAGAAACTCAATTAAGGGATCTTAAATATAAAGCCAATCATGTCCTGTCACATGTAAGGCTTAAGGTTATAGCCAAAATGGAAGTAGGATTATGTTATTTTATGTTATCTCCCTCTAATTATATTCTCTCTCTCTCTCCCCCTCCCCTTGTCTCTGTCTCCCTCTCTTTCTCCACGCAAAGATCTTGAATATTCATATATCTTAAAAGATAATCTATTTTCAATTTGGCTCTTTTCAAATATATGTTCTATTTAAAAAGCTATTAAGTTTTGATTCATCAGCTTTTTCAGTGAAATTATTAAAGCATCATCTGCCTCATTCACCAGACTTGCAGAAAATATTTATGAGTGTCTCATCTATTCAAAGTACTGAAAATTATCAGAGAGTCTGTCCTCTGGGCTGGCTCCCATAGGGTTCATATTTTGTTTAGAGCTTGCCACACCATATGACATTTACCTCTGTATGGGTTTCTCTCTCATAATTGTTCACAATGCATTTTCAGACCAAATAGAATAAACCTGATAATAATACTGAAACACTGAAATGCTGAAGCCTGAATCAGAGTTACTATTGATATTTGTCTCAAGAATTTGAAAACATTCTTAGTTAACATTCATTTAAAAAGCAGGGCTCTTTTCCAAGTAAGTTCCCATGCTCCCTTATGGAGAAGTAGCTAAAATAATTGGTTCATAGTCGTATAAATATCAGACTTATTTTATAAATATATTTTTAAATAAAAAAATTAAATATTTTAATATTGATATTGATTGGTAATATTACCATGTATGTCAACTCTTTGTTTTATTGCATACTTAGAGATCCAAATATTATGCACAGAAGGTAACTGCAAGTATAAGCCAAATATAAGCTTTTGGATATACAGAAGTTTTGAATTTTAAAGAATTTGTTGTATCACCACCCACCTACTATAATTTGGGGATCAGTACATATCTATTTGATATTTGGTAACCAAAACTTACCCGTGGCTTAAAACATATAACATTTCTCTAAATCATGCATTCTAGGGCCGCCTGGGTGGCTCAGGCGCTAAGCGTCTGCCTTCAGCTCACGTCATGATCCCAGGGTCCTGGGATTGAGTCCTGCATCGGGCTCCCTGCTCTGCGGGAGGCCTGCTTCTCCCTCTCCCACTCCCCCTGCTTGTGTTGCCTCTCTCGCTGTGTCTCTCTCTGTCAAATAAATAAATAAAATCTTTAAAACAAAATAAGCAAATAAATCATGCATTCTAAACCTTGGAAATTAACTATTATAGGAACTAAATAAAAGTCAGAGATTGTAAGACATAGATTAAAGAAAATTGGATTATAAAATATAAATATGTAACTCAAACAGGAACACAAAGATGTTGCTGCATGTGCATTGGTGTTTAAATTCCTCTTCTGTGCATGGTCCCTGTGCAGTATTATAGTTGGGGTATTCAGTACACAGAGAAAACATGCAATGTCCTTGAAGGATCTCTCCTATTGTGAATCTTGGGCAGGGAGAATTTAGCCTTGAGTATGTACTCAAGACAAAATCTATAGAGACTGAAAAAGACTGAATAGTCTGGAAATATTTCTAGATCAACATCCTTTAAAACAACTCAGAGAGAAAAATTCTTGCCAGAGAGATTTAAAATATTGCACATGATGAGCCACTCAGGACAGGATCTAAGGACTGTCAGCCTGTTCTCTAAAATCCTACACAATCTTGTTTCACTGCTGCTTTCCAAATATTAACTGTACAAATGTGCTACCAAACACTGCACTGGCCTCAAGAAAAGTCTTATAAATTAGCTAATGTAAGAGAGTTGATTAAATAGTGAATTGTAAACTGTTGAATATATTGTTGTTGTTTTTCTAAGTAATTCAGCCATTTAAGCAAAATATCAACTATATCTCTCAATTTCAGGGTCAACTATGAAAATCCCAAACCATTTTTTTCTACCTGTTAGGTTATTAAACAAATCATTTTCTAAGCATAAAAAAAATCTATACCAACCTGTATAAAATGCTACCAACTCTTTTCATCTACGGCAACACCATAGGATAAGAGTAAATATTAAACTTGTTCAAAATATTTCATCTAAATGTTATTTTTAAGCTTTCTTCACAAAAATAAAGGCATCAGTTGAATTCATTTCAGGGGTTCACCTGCTGTGGTTTCACTGGAGGAGAGAAGTGAGTTTGGAAATCGGCAAACATTCCGTTTAACAGATATTTATTGAGCAATTACTTGGTGAAAAATACAGTTAGGACTGGCTACATAATCTGTGGGGTTCAGTGCAAAAGGAAAATTTAGGGAACCTTGTTCAAAATTTAATAATTTCAGGATGGAATAGCAGAGCATTAAACCAAGCACAGGGCCCTACTAAATGTGTGGCCCAGTGTACCTGCCCAGGTCATGTGCCCATGAAGCCGATCCTGCTGCTGGACAATAGGGAGTACCAAAAGACAAATATGGCATTTCTCCCTTGCGTAGAAATGAGGAAGGGCATAGGCAGGTTCGTTGTGCTATCCCTTACCTGGAAGCTAACCCAAATGATGGCTTTTTTCTTGGAGACTCAGGAAAGGCTTATAAAAGAATTAGTATCAGAGCAGAATCCTGAAAGGTATGTTGGGCTTAGGATGGTGAGAATGGGGAAATGAAATTATTTTAGACAAGGGCATGTAACTGAGTGGAAACGTGGAGAAAGAAAAGAAAAAATTGTGCTGGATATAGTGTGTAGGTCAAGTTCATGTAGAGTTGACGGGAGTGATAAAGTTAAAATTATAGGTTGGGATCAAAACAAGGAATTACATGAATGCTAGTAGAGTGAGTTTGAATTTCACCTTGTAAGCAAATGCAAGCCTTTGAGTAACATGATTACAAATAGGCTGCAGGATGAAATGGGAGTAGAAGATGGGCAGAGATACTAGGGTCCAATGTCTAATTAGTGAGCGTGTTTTACTAGTTATCAGGGCCTGGATTAGGGAGACAGCACTGGAGGTGCAAAACAAGGAATAGGTCTAAAAAGCATTGCAAATGAACTACTGCTATGTGGGGGGAGGCAGTGGAGGATTATTTAAATGGCCATGACTTGAAAGCAACTCAGCAAAAAAGAAGAAAAAGCAAGGTTCTTGGACAATTCAGAAATCATCCGCTGAAAAACGAGATGAGTCTATTAATACATTTAGAAGTAGGAAATGCACAATGCAATAAGAAGGGATCATTTGGTCATATACTAAAGGATAATAATTGTTAATGAGGGTAATTATACCATTTGAGAGCACGATGGTTCTGTCTGTGAGTAGACTTAACAGTAAAGAAAATAATACTTCTATGTTGTCATTTGTTTCTGTAACAAGACAATCAAGGATCATGTATATGACTCATAGTGTCTGGGTTGAAAATGTTCTTAGCAAATTTAGTAACATCTCTATGTTAAGTGCTATATGAAAGCAATAATAATCACCTTTCTTTTTGAATCCTGAACCCCTCATTCTACAAATAGACAAACATTGGGGTGCCTGGGTGGCTCAGTCGGTTAAACCTCTGTCTTCGGTTCAGGTCATGATCTCCGGGTCCTTCTCCCTCTCCCTCTCCCTCCCAGCCTGCTGCTCCCCCTGCTTGTGTTCTCTCACTCTCTCTCTCAAATAAATAAATAAATAAACAAATAAAATCTTTAAAAAAATGGACAAATATGTATAGCTTATTTACCAAGGCACATTGGAAAGCACCAGGGGAAAAATGAACAAGAGGTGTCCTCAGGTAACTCATAGTGGTATAGGGAAAACAGATGATAATACCCATTCTAATAGCAGGTTGGGGCAGCCAGAGAAAAGAGAAAATGGGTCTTTTTTAAGTGAAAAGAAATCGAAGATTTCTTCCCAATTTTCTTGCACTGAATCTTTAAAGGGGCAGTGTTTCCATTCATGAATGCATATTTAATTGTCTAAATACATTAAAATGTCATGGACTCTGTAGCAAACTATTTCTTTTTTACAGATCTTCCAAAGACAAATGTAACAAAATCCAGTACCTGAGTAATAACAAAATATTTTCTGTTCAATGTTTGTATACCTTTTTGCCAATAAAAGTGGACAAAGGGTGTTTCAAACTTAAAAATATAGTAGACTGAATGCATAAAGGCATAGTACTCTTAGCTTTTTTGCTGGTGTTATTTTTCATTTTATAAACTTAAATATCTCTTTTTTAGCTCAAAATCTCTATTGTATACACATTTATAACATGCTTGATCATTGCAAAATTGAGCCATGTATATTTTAGGACAAATATTGGGGGAAGTTATGTTCAATACTAATGTCTATACCATTTAAACAATGGAAGCATCAGGTGAGTAACAACGTTTGGACAGCAAGTCAATATGACTATGAAAGGTCTCCAATAATGAGCAAATTCGGACCAATACACAGTTTGAGTATTTGGCCTTCTTATTGACAAAGGTTGCTTTCAATCACACTGTATCTATTACCATATCAATCATCACTCTAAATGAATACAATGTTATCATTGACAAAGACATCACTTAAGCTGAGAAAGTAAAGATTCTAAATAACAAAATAATGAAAAGTGGGTTGTTCACAGCAGGAAAATGAAAAATATACCTTAAGAATCTATTCACAGGAAGGTAAAAAAAAAATTGAGGACCAATACAGAACAACAACAAAAAACCTATATTGCTCACAAAGACCTTGAAATAGAGTACAATTAATATTACATTGCTATTTATTAAATTTAATGCCGAGGAGCATTTTCTTTGGCATACAAATTAAGATATGGGATTGAACTGATAAAAATGATTTACATGCAGGATTAAAATATTGGCAGCTTTATAGAGTGAAATGTCACTATTCTGCTGTACCTTCAAGTTTTACATTTCCTCCTTTGAATCCCTGTCAGCCTTCATGAACAGAAGAGAGTTTAATCAATGCTTGAAGTAGCAATAGCATAACATTGAATATTTCTCTTGTAACAATCAAAATGATGTTTAGTAAACATCATAAAGTAAAATGACACACATATATGCTAATTATCAAATTACAAATTAAATAGGGTTCCATGTTTTAAGAAATGATGTGCATTTAAAAGATGGCATTTCCACTAAGTAAACTTATATTTTCTGGTTTAGCCTAAGGCATTTGGTTTGCCATAAGAAATTCAAAGATCAGGAAATTCAAAAATCTTTAGATCACACTTGAAACCATATAAAAGAATTCTGTGATGCCAAGCTCTTGTAGGATGAGATTCCGTGTGTGTGTGTGTGTGTGTGTGTGTGTGTGTGTGTGTGGTGTGCGTGCGTGTGTTAATGTTCTTCAAAGGCTTGGATTTAGTTTGCAATTTTATTTCGTTGTAATGAAACATTCTATTAAGAGTCACTCTGATTCAAATACAGAAAGGAAAGGGTGTTATTGTGATATAAAAAATGTGAGGTATTTATTTAGGTTAATTTGTTAGATATCAAAACAATATCCAGGAGACAAAAGATGTCATAAAATGCCGAAGGAGACCGAGAGTAAAATTTCTAGCCGATTCGGCTGAATGAAGGGACCATGTGGAATAACACAACACATCTGGCTATTAAGGAAAATCCTACAAATGCGTGTGAGAAACAGCCGGACAATTTTATGGTGGAGGGAGGGTGAGTGTGCAAAATATGGAAGCATAAAGGTCACAAAGAAGGGAAATTGGAGGAAAGAGGCTTACAGCAATCTACCAATGATTACTACTCACCTAGAATTGCTTCTCAGGCCTATAAATTAGCTGAGCTTTAAGTAAAAAGGAAATACTGTTGCTGCTTATGAATGTTTTAAATGACCAGGATGTATGTTCTCTTCAAAGGTTTTGAGAAAATATTCTAATTGGAAAATGAACCTTACTCTGCTTTCAAAATAATTCCTGTAGGTTAACTTTGGTTTTTTACTATTATAAATGCAACACTTAAAGTCTTAACTTTAAAACTTTTGCATAATAAGGACAAATAATAAAAATTCATAAGGAAATTGTTTTTCAAATGAAATCTTTAATACATATTTTTTCATAACACAAAGCGAGTAAACATGTCTTCAACCGGCAAAAGAAGATAGGACAATTATCCTTGGTGATATGTTAAAACCAATTTTTTTCTCTTATAACTTACTATATTAGAAGCATATCTCTCATACTTACCTCATTTCAGAAATTTCATTCTCTTTCTTATTGGAATATATTCCTCAACTTACATCCTAGATCCTCCTCAAATATATAGGTCATTGCTTCCTTAAATTGAATTATGCAAGGTAGACTAGCTTTTGACATTAGGCCTTAAGATGACATTGCTATTTACACCTTCACTTTTGCTTCAAATTCTGACATATTTATCCTTGATTGTAACTGAATTTGCAAATATATTTTTTTACATTTCATGGACTGAATATTTTACATAGAGAAATAGCATATTATTCCTCTAACTGATGGGATTAATACTGATCTGGGTCTTTTATTAAATCACAATTTGAGCCTTGATACAGTACCTTACAGACCTTAATGCAAATGAAAACTTTTGTTATTCCATGAAGCATACTGCCACAAACCTGTAAAAGCTTTATAAACACCAGAACACTATTTTTAATAGCTCTTTTTAGAAGAAATAATTTATCCTAACTAAAAAATAGGGGGGGAAAGAAAGATGGAAAATAAAACCCTGCAGTGAGATATATTTTGTCATCTTAACACAGAAGCTTTGGACGATCAGATTACCCTACTCAGACAACACAGACAGATTATTATCTGATCACAATCTAGAAATAGAAACCGGAAGACCCGGCCAGGAGTTTCTAATTAGCGTGGAGGAAGAGACAGTTTGTAGAGCGATTTTAATTTCCCCAATATAAAATAAAGAATTTATTAAAGAAAAGTTGGTTTAAAGAAAACATGTTGCTTAAATGTAGGGGGAAAAATCTCTTAAAAATGAGCAAAAAGATAAAAAAAAAAAAAAAACTAGCGAGCAGGGGCGCCTGGGTGGCTCAGTCGTTAAGCGTCTGCCGTCAGCTCAGGTCATGGTCCCAGGGTCCTGGAATCGAGCTCCGCATCGGGCTCCCTGCTCGGCTGGGAGCCTGCTTCTCCCTCTCCCACTCCCCCTGTTTGTGTTCCTGCTCTTGCTGTCTCTCTCTCTCTCTGTCAAATAAATAAATAAAATCTTAAAAGAAACCCACAAAAACTAGCAAGCAGAAAAACAGTCGGTACTAATGGATTCAAAAGAAAGTGTAATAGGGACACATTATAAAACCCTCTGGTTTCACCAGTGAAAAGGGAGGAGAGGAGAACAACGGAAAGGATTTGAGTAACTCTTCCACCTGGGTCTCAGAAATAGCACACAATCGTCAGTGAAAAGGAAAAAGTAAACCAATAGCAGAAATAAAAGGGTCACTAGGGCGCCTGGGTGGCTCAGTTGGTTAAGCGACTGCCTTCGGCTCAGGTCATGGTCCTGCAGTCCCGGGATTGAGTCCTGCATCGGGCTCCAGTCCCGCATCGGGCTCCCCGCTCGGCGGGGAGTCTGCTTCTCCCTCTGACCCTCTTCCCTCTCGTGCTCTCTATCTCTCATTCTCTCTCTCTCTCAAATAAATAAATAAAATCTTAAAAAAAAGGGGGTCACTACACCTCAGTCAAGCAGGATCATGGAGATCCAAACATTATTGTTTGCAAATCTATTTACACATGGATGCTACAGCTGAAATAGCTCAGAAGATTACTAGTTCTAGACCAAGGCTTCAAACAAATAGAGAATTTGTGTTTTTATTTTATAGAAATACTTGAGGACCAGGGAACTTTAAAAAATAATAATAGCAACAAAAATAGCTACTAAATATAGAACTGATATTAATAATATTATCACTAAAACAATAATAGCTAATGCAAATACCTACATAAATACATATTTTTATTTAATGCCATTTGGCATGAGTTTTCAATGAAAAAAATATTACCAGATAATTGCTTTAGTCAGATCCTGTGTCTAATTTTTGTCAAGATGCTGTGGATTTCTGCTCTTTAGAAATTTTGTTAAGCCAGTTTGTGGGAGGGTAATAAGGCAGTTGCAGTCAACAAGGACAAGTTGTCACTTGAATAATTTGTTCTAGTGTATTCTAGTTCATATCATTCTAGTTTTGTCACCCACACAAACTATGACAAAGCACCCTATGTAGATGTTGGACAAGAATTTATCTCTAGTTTAAACTAAAAGTGATCAGGAGATTCATTTGTCTACTCCAGAAGTGTTTGCTGAGACACCCTGTAAGGCAATAATCATATGTTATGTAAATTCACAAGAACCTTGCAAGTAAATGATACACCCACTTCACAAATGAGGAAGTTTAGGCTTCATGAGAGGCAAGAGACTTATTGTTGGTCACAAGCCCAGTGAGTGGGCACTGGATTGTAGGATGTTAGAGCTCATGTTATCTCTACAAGCCCATGTGACCTTCCATCACCACTGCCAATCATCTTCTGGAATTCTTTCATCTATTAACTATCTGATGATGCAATCTTATAGTAATAAAATTTTGAGCCTAACTCCTATGCAAACAGGAATATAAAAAGAAGATATTAGAGGACTGATTAAAAATCTATGGATGGGGGGGTGCAGGAGCGGAATGAGGAGGAAGGGAGTTAAAATAGCCATTCGCTAAATAAATCAAGTTCTGGGACCCCCCCAAAAAAAATCTATGGATCACTATATACCATTATAGATGCTTTAAAAATGAAGAGGAAGAAACTCAAAATGACCAAAATATAATTTTTAGACAAGCAATAGAGTTATTGAAATCACATAATGTTATCACATTGCAAACATTGCAAATAATAATAATAAACATACACACACACATATACGTATATACACAACATATACATGTATATATACGTACACGCACACATATATATATATTTTTTGCCATTCCTTGAAAGCTTTTATCTTTTTTCTTCTTCAAGATGAGATTTCTGTTGTATACATCGTTGTGTACATGTGTATACATCTAAAGGAGTCTGGCATAGCCTCCCTTCCCATGGCAAAAGCAACCCACAGGTCAATGGAAACTTTTACTCAGGAGGTGGAAACACCTATACAATTTAGTTACAAGTTTTGTATTTTTGACTATTTGTTCTTATATTTACTTACATGCTTGAATTTTTAGTTCAAGCGGAAAAGAAAATGGAAAAGTGCAATTATTTATGTATGAATTAGTTCAAAATTATATTGAGAGTCTGTTATGTACCAGGCATCATAAACAATATTATAGATGTTGGCACACGCCATCTACAAATTTTCATGGAGAACCTGAAAATAATTAAGAAAGAAGAGAATCCCAAACTAAGGGAAATTTTGGTACAGATGAGCTGATTCTTTAATATTAAATACAGCTTTTTTTTTAAAGAATTACATTTATTTGGAAAAATGTCTTTAAAAAAGTATTGCATTTAAATGCTATGTTCAGAATAAAGTTTACAGTTAATATATCATTCCCTAAATAGTAATTCTTAAATCTCAGTTTATAAATTCTAATCCACACATTCTCAAATCATTTGCTTAGATTGTTAGAAGCACGATTTCTATTAAGGTGAATGGAAAAAGTGTGGCTTCAAACTCCAACCAGTGCTTTGAAAAATTAAAACTAAGAACTACAAGCCTTTCAGCTGCTGATATTAATATTTACCGAAAGCTGAATTTGGAAAATGTTCAGATGTAAACAATTTTATCAGAATTTCCTTTATCCTTTTTGTCGATTATTTGAAGAATGCTTTCAAGTAAATTCAATTTTTTCATAGGTCGAAAATTGTTCTTTTTAACAATTTAGCAAGTTTCCTGTCCAAACAGGAAAGATATATATATACATATAATATATATATATATATAAACAGCAGCAAATACTAATTTTATACAATCTAAAGACAAAAATTAAAATATATCAGAAACATATTTTTCATGTATGACCCTTGAAAAACTTTCCTTGAAATTCCATGGAATTTCTACATATGAAAAGAAACACAAATTGTTCAATATTCCTGTGAAGATACTAGAATCTATTTTCTTTTTTCTTAAATTTTTTATTGTTATATCATTAGTTTTGGATGTAGTGTTCCATGATTCATTGTTTGTGTATAACACCCAGTGCTCCACGCAGTACGTGCCCTCTTTAATACCCATCACCAGGCTAGCCCATCCCCCCACCCCCTCCCCTCTAGAACCCTCAGTTTGTTTCTCAGAGTCCGTCGTCTCTCTTGGTTCGTCTCCCCCTCCAATCCCCCCCCTTCATTCTTCCCCTTCTGCTATCTTCTTCTGTTTTTTTTTTTTTCTTAACATATATTGCATTATTTGTTTCAGAGGTACAGATCTATTTTCAAGGAAGAATCTGAGCAATTGGTGCTTTGCCTACTTAGGACTGAGGTTCCTTAAAATAGGGGAATCAAGGTGATAAGTTAACATCAAATAATTTCCCAACAGGATTGTGAGTATAGAGAATGACAAATGTTTACTGTACAATTTTAAAAGTTAATGATACATTACTAATCCACAGTGTCTGTCTTGCTTATATCCATTTCCTCCTCAGGGCTAACCAAAGCAGCACCTTTCCAGCAGACAATGGATCAGGTTGTGTAATTTATTAATAGAGTAATTTAGTAATAGTAATAACAATAACAGCATTTTTTATTTGTATAGTGCATTGCCATTGACAAAGCATTTTCTTTTACTTGCAGTTTTTCATCCAATCCTTTTAAGATCTCAGGTCATTGCATATGGCTACGGTTAGGTGATATTCAGACTCGGGTGTAAACAGTGCTACCCAGAATTACACAGCCTCAAAACAGCACGTCCATGTCCAGCCTCCCCTCCCTGCCTTACCCAACACTTGTAATATTTTTTTGGCCTGCTTCCACTTCTTTTTTTTTTTTAAAGATTTTGTTTATTTATTAGAGAGAGAGAGAATGAGAGTTAGAGAACATGAGAGGGAAGAGGGTCAGAAGGAGAAGCAGACTCCCTGCTGAGCAGAGAGCCTGATGTGGGACTGCAGGATCATGACCTGAGCCAAAGGCAGTCGCTTAACCAACTGAGCCACCCAGGTACCCTGCTTCCACTTCTTCCACTAGAGTAGCCCTTACTAGTACATGATTATGAAAGCCAACTAAATTTATATCTGTCTTTCCAACCACACCATATGATTCTCGAGTTTGGGCTCCACAATTTTCCCCTAAGTAACCTCTTTATTTTAAGAGCATCAGAGACTTGAAAGCTTTTAGTAGAACAAATATAAATCTTTAATTTTCAGGTGAGGAAACAAAGATTAAAGGGGACAAAAGACCCATTTCCAATACCAATTAATTTTTAGTCCTTTAGCTCTTTGAGATGGAGCTCGTTGCTTTTCAATATGGAATTAATTTCATGTGGGATCTAGATTATTAGGAATCCAATGAACTTAACTAATGTGACAAAAGAAAATGTATGAATGCATGAATTTTATCAAATATTTATGGTACTTCCTGGTATCCAGTGATTTCACAAACTTCAACTTTACACTTACCCTAAGTCATAAACTTTGGTCATTTGTTTGGTGTGGCATGTTGTAAGCTCTAAGAGCAAATTCTCTGGGGTCACAACTTGGCTTTGGCATTAAATATTGGATCTTGGACCAATTACTAACTTCTATGTGTCCCAATTTTCTCATATATAAAATATGAAAGCTAATATTATCTTCTTCCTCAGATTGTTATGAGGATTCCTTGAGTTAATACATGAAAAAGTATACAAAATAGTACTTGGCAAACAGAAGAATTTCAATAAATCCTAGCTATTATTATTACCATTTTTAATTTATTTTTCTCAGTTTCTGAATAGTTCAGATGAATCTGGATTTGAACGATACATCTGGCTTTTCCAATTAGCTGTTGCTAAAAATTCCCAGAAAGGTAGCCAGCTTTAATGCTGACCCTAGAGAAATTCAGTATAGTTGTGCCTAGTGGCAGGATTTTCTATTCTGAACATTTTTCTTTTTGTAAAATTGTGGTACAGATTCATTCCAATCAAAGTTTTAGCGGGGCGCCTAGGTGGCTCAGTCCTTAAGCATCTGCCTTCTGCTCAGGTCATGATCCCAGGGTTCTGGGATCGAGCCCCACATCAGGCTCCGTGCTAGGTAGGAAGACTGCTTCTCCCTCTCCCACTCTCCCTGCTTGTGTTCCTTCTCTCGCTGTGTCTCTCTCTGTCAAATAAATAAATAAAATCTTAAAAAAAAGTTTTAGCAAGTTGTATTTCCATTATCAAGGTAGAGGTGATGGTGGAGAACTTTTGTATCATTAATAGGTGAATTGTCTGTTTCCATGTTTCAGGCTTATATCACTAAAATTCCATTTAGTTTTAATTTGAACTATGTCTCTTTGAACGTTCATATTGATGCTTTAAAATTGTACTCAGCTTTCTCTTTGCCTTGAAATTATCATCTTAACTGAAAAGGTAATAAATAAATTCACCCTGACTCTACACAACATCTGTAATTTGAAATAGAAAAATAAAAGTCTGTATTTCCAAAGTTGTTACTCTAGCTCACTTGATAGCCATATTTTTATTTTCTTGTATCTTTTACTTCAATTTAGTCAAAACCATCTCATTATGGACAATATCAATTTATGTAAATCCTTTCTTTTTTTTTGCTTTTATTACTTTGAAACAATGTGCAACATTATTTAACTCAATTTTGTCTTTAAATTGAGTGAGTTGTAAGTAGATCAAGGTTACCAAAAGGTTCTCACACTACGCATTATATCTTTGCCATATGTCTGTGTTGCATTTTGGAAGACATTAAGGGAGGCCTTAATCAATTTGAATATCCTAAATAAAAGTTTAAAATGGAACTATTCATCTAGACATATGATCTACATTACATGAACTAACTGTATTGTCTGAAATACCTGGTCGACTATTGGACTCCCTCACTTGTTTAGTTATTTGACTTCACATGAGCCTATTCTTAAATAGTGTTGATCACTTGAGGATACAAAAGAAATTTATTTTAGACAGAGTAAATGAAAATGCAAGTTAGACATTCCATCCAATGGAGTTTGTTGTAATCATAAGAAAATGAATTAAGTGTACAGGATCCTTTAATGATGAAGGGAATAGAATGTCATTGTCTTTTTTAGTATGAAGAATATTTATTCAGAACTGTCAGGAATGCTTACTACCTACTATGTCATGTTCATTAAACATGTTATACAGCAGTCTGTCAGGGAAAGAATCAAAAGATCTGCTAGAGAAAAATATGCTTCACAAGCAACAGAGATCATCATTAATTCAAAAACAGAATACTCCATTTAAAACAATATTTTTTTCTGCTTCTCACCCAGCCCCCAACCTTCAAAATTCAGTAAGATGGTATCAAATATAAAATGTATGTACAATCCAAGATTTTTCCCTTGATACATATTAGAAAATTGGAACAGGATGGTTATATTCCTGATAGTTGAAGACTTAGTACACAAGTTACTAAAAAAAAAAAAAAAATTTTATGTAATACTGGTGGCTAAAAAATAACTAGTAACCCAGGAGTATTCCCTTAATCCAGTACTCCTAACTGCACCATCATCATAAAATATTGACAGAAATAGAAGAAGAAAAAGAAGGAGGAAGAGAAAGAAGAAGACAAGGAGAAAAGAAAGCATATACTATTAAGATCTCTACTGCAGAATATAGACTGAGTTTTCATCATCTTGCAACTCAATCTGTTGAAGAATGAATAACATGAGGTAGCTTATTTGAAAATTTAAAAAAGAAGTAGAATGGAATTGATTGTTAAAAAATTTACATTTTCAAAGCAATTCTGTTAAACTCTAGTTATTATATCCTGAGCATGGTATATTTACAATTTTTATTTTAGCCAACTATGTTTTGAACATACTGAAAAAGTCATTTCCTTTGCTTTCAAATTTATCCTTAACTTCCTTTTTAAAATATTTTATTTATTTATTTGAGAGAGAGAGAGAGATTGAGAGCATGAACAGGAGGGAGGGGCAGAGGGAGAAGCAGACTCTAGCTGGATCCCAGGACCCTGAGATCATTACCTGAGCCAAGGCAGATGCTTAACCAAATGAGCCAACCAGATGCCCCAAAATTTATTTATTTATTTATTTATTTTTTAAGATTTTATTTATTTATTTGACAGAGAGAGACACAGCGAGAGAGGGAACATGAGCAGAGGGAGTGGGAGAGGGAGAAGCAGGCTTCCCGCAGAGCAGGGAGCCCGAGGGAGTGGGAGAGGGAGAAGCAGGCTTCCCGCAGAGCAGGGAGCCCGATGCGGGGCTCAATCCCAGGACCCCGGGATCATGACCTGAGCCGAAGGCAGACGCTTAACAACTGAGCCACCCAGGCGCCCTGAGATGCCCCAAAATTTAACCTTAACTTCTAAAAGAAAAATTAAAAATGCCTGTGAGAGGTTCAAAAGCAACCTAGGTAGAGTGTTTTTGATGTCAGAGTGGGAGTTCTTGGGGAGGAGGAATGAAATAATCCTTGGGGAGCAAAGTAAACCATTCTCGGGGCTTTTGGGAGTCAAAGTGCTACATTTGTGAAAAGCTATGTAATAGTGGCAAAAGAGTACTAGTAACACCTCCTTTTCTTCTTTCCCTAGATTTTAATGACATTTGTTGATTATTTTCTTTTTCTGCCAAAAATCACTACCATGGGGAAAGTTAGAAGACATGGATTTGATTAGGCCACTCACCAGTCATGAGGATGTGGACAATTTTTATGAAAGTTCACTTTTCTTGATCTGAAAGTGGGGATAATCATATTTTCCTACTCACAGAAGTTAACTTCTTGGATGCTACTTTGATATAATTCATATACACATACAAAAAATAATCCGTAATTTGTATCAAAAACCTGCTAGAAAAATGTACTTCATAAATAAGGAAGGTCATCATAAATTCAAAACAGAATATTCCATTGGAAACAACAGATTGTTTTTCTGCTCCTCAACCACTCCTGATTATTTTTTCTTACTTTCCCTGGCATCACTCTCCCCAACTGAAAAAAGAAAAAAAAAAAAAAAGAAAATGAAGAAGAACAAGAAAGAAAAGAAAAATGCTTTTCTTGTTTGAATAAATTTGTGATGTCACTGTTTGTTGAGATGGAAATTAAATTGTTGGGAAAAATTATTTAGGAAACTGGCCTGAAAATTATAAATAATTACCATATTTGAGCAGGGGGAAACAAAAATTCCTTCCCTATAGAATTACCAAAATATGTAAATTTTTTAATATTAAAAAAACAAATGTAAAACAAAACAATGCAAAAAACCTTAAAAGGTAGTATATTTACAACACTTTGCCCTAGAATGGTGTTATTTAGCATTTCTATATTGATACAGAATAATTATGATTAATGGATACAATGCTACATCATAAATCCAGGAAGAATCTTTTTTTTTAAACAATTTTCAATATTTTTTAAAAGATTTTATTATTTATTTATTTCACAGAGAGAGACAGCAAGAGAGGGAACACAAGCAGGGGGAGTGGGAGAGAGAGAAGCAGACTTCCCGCCGAGCAGGGAGCCCAATGTGGGGCTCGATCCCAGGACCCTGGGAACATGACCTGAGCCGAAGGCAGACGCTTAACGACTGAGCCACCCAGGTGCCCCCAGGAAGAATCTTATACCAAAAGAATTGTTGAATATTTTTTTGTCTATATTTGAGATAATTTAATTAAGCTATAAGTCTATAAAAATAGGCAATCCATGTATGGCCTATATAGATCTACATAGATTATGTCCTTAATCATAACTGATTTTCTAGCCCTGCCAGGTGACAGTCTCCTGCACTTGATTATCTGATTTGGAAATAAGAGTTATCCAAATATCAAGTGGCCACACAGCTAACACTGGTTGATTATTGAAAGAAAAAAAAAAAACACACATGTGATTCCAGGAAAAGTTATCTTTTTTTTTTCTGCACTGCAGTTTGTCTAAAATTAGTCTTATTTTTCAGTTTTATCAATTTACTTATTTCTCTCACCATCATTACCATTTTTCAGTTCTACGTTTAAGAATTCTTGACATCACCTTGACTTTCCCTTACCTACTCAGTTCCTGTCATTTCTCCTCTCATCTTTCAGATTTTCTTGATCCACCTGTTCTCATGCCACCAGCTAATCTAGGTCCTCATCGCTTCATAGCTAGATGACTATGATAGCCTCGTAACTGATAGGTCCAATAAGTTTCTCTCTTCTCCAATCCATCTTGCATACTTTGGACAGACTAATTTTGTAAGGGCCCAATTTCATCATTTTACTTCCTTGGTCAAAAATTGAAAAGGGCTTCCTCCTGTCTATCACATTGAGTCCAAATTCTTCTGCCTGCCTTTCATTGTGTTTTATTATCTGACTCTTTCTTCCCCTTGCAAACTTTACTTCATGGTATTATGCGAGAAAACCTGTCAAAAATGTCTCCTCTTTGCCTTTTCCAAATCCAATGATTAGTTTGTAAGTTTGCCATGTCTCCCTATTCCCAAACCACATTCAGTAAGGAGGTTTTCTTTGCTTCTTTCATATCCAAATGCCGGTCATTTTTAAAGTCCAATCATTTCACACACTTCCTGGAAACCATTAGTTTATATTGATCTCTTATTCCTTTATTTGACGTATTTATCTTCAGTTTCAATACAGTCAGTATTTCATACATTAATAATTAATTTTCATTTCTGAAACTTTTTCCTGGGCCAAACACTATGCTTAATGTTTGACAGACATGAACACATTTAATTTCACAGGTCTAGGAGTTATAGAGACCCAGAATGCCTATAGTTTTGTGATTAAAACCTGAAGATTTCAGAAACAACAAATGACCATGGAGATCCAATATTCTCATTACAAGAAATCTTTTATTGTGCCTAATTTAGGATTGCCATGTTTAGTAAATAAAAATACAGGTAGTCTTTCATTTCTATTAAAAATATCAAATACTTTTATATAAGTATGAAGTCCGTGCAGTCCTTAAGACTTACTCATACAAAAATGTTATTCATTGTTTATCTGAAATTTAAATTTAACTGGCTTCTTGTATTTTATTTGACAACTCTAGTCTAAATCTGATGTGGATTCCAAACACTTCATGCTAAATAGTGTCTTTTTCGTACAATATTAAGAATATGGACAATATTAAAGCTTCTCTTCCTTCAGGCTTAGCTTAAACTTTTAGTAAAAGTAGAACGAGAAGTTTGTACTCTGAGATTCCTTCTAGATTGCTTCAAACACATGAATATCAAGCATAAAATATAAAAATAAAAAATATATAATGTTCAAAACAAGATCAAGATTCCTGGGATAAATAGAATTAAAATGCAAAGCAGCGAGTGGGGCTTAAGCCACATGTACCCTAGACTGTTGGTCAAGAAGCAGGGTGAGAAAGCCAAGTGACCATCTCATGAAGGACAATGGAGGATAAAGATTCTAAACACGAGTTAGAATCAGGAATCAGGTTCTCTATTTGAAAGTAGGGTTTGAGGTAGACTTTTTCCATTCATGAGAAGAGTTTGAAAAAAAGCCATTACCAAGAGAATTCTCAGATTATGGTTTATGTGATATTGCTGCTTAGCGAGGTGGGGTACATTAATATGCTATTCCATGTTTGTAGTTATCATTTCTTTTTATTCTGATTGCAATGACTAGAACTTCCAGTATACTGACAGCAGGCATCCTTAACCAGTCGTGATTTTAAGGGGGAATGCCAAATTTCATCTTAACGTTTATTGCACTGTTGAGTTCGGACAGATAACCTTTAGGAATCCAGTCATGATTTAATAGTTATGTGATTTTTTAATCGGGAATCAGGGTTGTATATTACACCTACTTTATGTTTTTTATAAAATAAAAGTATCTTTTATACTTTACTTTTGGGCGCCTGGGTGGCTCAGTTGGTTAAGCGACTGCCTTCGGCTCAGGTCATGATCCTGGAGTCCCGGGATCGAGTCCCACATCGGGCTCCCTGCTCAGCGGGGAGTCTGCTTCTCCCTCTGACCCTCCCTCCTCTCATGCTCTCTCTCTATCTCATTCTCTCTCTCAAATAAATAAATAAAATCTTAAAAAAATATATACTTTACTTTTATGTTATATAAGCCATGTACATAGTGATATAAAGTGATACTTTCAGTAGCACTCTACAGTATATTTTGTGTTATAGATCTTTGGTAATTCTCATGGAACATAGCTATAGTTTAAAGCAGTCTTTCCAGGGAAAAGACTTTGAATTCCAAACAACTCATTGATGTATTAATTAATGAATGCCTCTATCAACTTTTAAAGCAGAAATACTTCAAAGAATTTTTGACACCTGTTTTAGTCTCTTCATGTATTTGTTATTATTTGTCATATTTCTCTGATATTGTGATAAATATAATGTTGGAACTGACACTAGGTCGTCTATGCAGTCCCACTTACGTAACCACTGGCAGCTCTAAGTTTTTCTTGTTATCTTTTCTTTTACTTGCATCCCTTCCCCCAAGGAACCTAATTCATAGACCTCCTGGACTCTATCCTCTTTAGCTAAAATACTCCAAGGTTTGAGAACTTTACCTCAGTCACTGACTCAGATATTGGACCTTCCTGTTATTGCTCATTTCTTTCTTCTAATATCTTTCTTCCCTATTCTCCCCAAATATTACTGCTCAGATATAATGGTTTAATTACTAAACTCTACTGCCTCTCATTCATCTGGTTCCTTCCTTTTTTCCCCCCAACATTTCTCCAAGTATAGTGCACAAGACTAAAGACCAAAGATCAATACAATAGTAAATGAACCTGAACAAACTGTTTTAGAAAGCTACTCTCAGTAGGATTTCTACCCATCAGAGCACTTGCCAACAGGTGTTCAAAACTACCCTGAATTTGAGTGGACATCAAACCTCAGTGCAAAAAAGCCTAGAAGAGATTCTCAAAATATATGCCCTAAATGTTTCTAAGTCTATTATTGTAGCCAGTTTGGCAAATATTAATAACTAACATTTATTCAACTCTTATATTCTGGGATTATTCTGGCCATCTAAATATATTCATTCCTGTCATTCCCACAACAGAACTTTGAGGCAGATACTATTAAAAATCCCTACATTACAGATTGAGTAACTGGAACACTGAGATGCTTAATATTTGCACTAGGTCACATAGCCAGTACATATTACAGGAAGTTTAGAACCAAAATTATTTCATTCTAGAGGCTATGAATGTAACCATTAGGTTAGTGGTCTTCTGGTGATTTTGAAAGATCTTGAGTTTACCCTTGTGAAGCCGGAATCCTAGGGATGCCTAGAGTTAAACTGTGTGGAACTGGAATGGCTGGTAAATTTTGTAGAGTCATATACAGGGCCACTGGAGAATCTCACCAGTTCTTGGAACTTCAAGATTACAGCTTCATTTCCAGATTATATTTTGGCCTTAACCATTGAGAATGTTTAAATAGGAACGGTAACATGAGTTATCTAATCCACAAGGGGAGAAAGAAGTTTCCCAAAACAATATGAAGGAAAATAGCCTTGAGTAGTTAGGGATAAAAGCGCACCTCCTAAATTACCCAGAGACTTCATATTCTCAAAGTCAGCCATTCAGAAGATGATCAGCCATCTAAGAACTAACGTATTTGATTCTCAACCTGAGAAACAGGCTTTGTAACAGCCAATTTATCAAAATCCTATTCAGCAGTCAAAGACTTGGTGGCTCCAAAAGACATCAAAAGATACAAAATGAGTTTAATGTTAGCTACATTTTCTGAAGGTCTACTATATGGCAGGCACTGTCTCAATGACTTCAGTTGTTTTTTAAAATGTTCTTCTCACAGTATGGTTGGTGAATTTGATTTTAGTAAATTGGCTGTGATTGTATCAAAGCATTCTCTACTCTAACTGGGGGAACTACTGTATTCTTTTCTCAGGTTCAGAATCAAATCCATGTTATCCATTAAAATGGAGGTAAGTATCAAAATCTTCATTTTCAAGGTGAGGAACCCAAGACTTCTAAGGTCTCATAGTTACTAAAGGGCAGTACCAAGTTGTAAGCCTAGGTGTCCTTTGGTTCAAAACAAAAAAATAAATCTGAGATTCCCTGTTATCCAAAGTAGCATGCTGACATTTGAACTCAGCTCTCATTATATCTAGCACAGTCTCTTCTCCAAGCTACATTTCCTCAGTTCTTTCAACCAATGTTCATATGAAATAATTTCAAGATTTTTTCACAAGCCTGGTATCTCCTTGTGAAGATTTGTCAAGCTTCTTTTTAAAAGATACCAATAACTGAGCACTCTTGTCTGACCCGCAGACTGTTCTCTCTCACATCTTAACCTCCCTGGCCTTCAATTTCCCACATATAGGTGTACAAAACTTGCTTATCTATTTCAGAGTTGAAGTGAATTTCAGTGAAATCATGTGTTAAAACATTTTTAAGTATGTGATGCTATATAAATTATATCATTACTACTAGTATAAGAACAGGTACATTAAAGTTTAATAATATTTCAAATATTATTTGTAGTCATAAACTTTCCTCTCAAAAGACATAATATTCTTTCTTTTGATACACATTTTACATTCTTCAAAAGAACTCTAAAGTGTTTTCTAACTATTAGCTTAACATTTTCTATGGTGCACAGACCGAATGTATTTTGTACTAGCTCTAATTTGCAAATAGAAAAAGACATGAAGTAGGAACCATTTGGTAAATTAATGAAACATTTAACAATTATACAGATTTAGTGACTCCAAATCAGTACATTAAGGCTTTTGATTCACTTATCTTTAATTCATGTGTAGTTCATTGATGCAAATGTTTTGGCTATAACATTTCTATTGAATCAAACATATGCTCCATTAAAGACTCCATGTGACCTTAGGGCCTTATCTGACTTTCTAACTTAACTCAAATGATATTAATGATGGAACACATTCTCATTTCCTGTAAAATTTTAGACCCCTTTCATACTACTGCTTACGAAAATGATTGCTCAGTAACCACTGGTGGCAATTTTTAATACAAAGTAAACTTGTGTGGCATTTGTCTATCTAATTTACCTGCTTAGCATAGAGACAATTTCTATGATTAATTTTATTTTTAATTTAAGCTCTAAGATGCATAACAAATATATAGATAAAATGACATCAATAAACACCACCAAAAAAATTGTCATTATTACTAAAAGTACATATTGATGTGTATATTTCCTGATATTTTTATGTATATATATTTTTTGTTATGTTTTACATTATGCTTTCTTACCTAACTATAAATTGTGAACATTTCCCAAATCAATGAATACATTTCTTCAAAATCATTTTTATTAATTTCTAGTATTTCAGCATATAAATGAAACAAAATTTTTCTCAATCACTCTCTATTGAAGGGCCTTTACATTACTTCTAAGTTTATTTACTAAGTGATACAACAGCAGTTATAATTGTGGCTAAATCTTTATTCTAATATTTCACTGTTTTGGGGATAGATTACTAAAAATGGAATCACAGCATTTTTAAGGATTTAGATCCATATTGTGAAGTGATTCATAGAATGGTTCTATGGAGTCTATGACTTGACATACCAAAACTATTTGTTCTAAGATAACCCTGGCTGTGGTCATTTTTAAATTAAATCTTTCCCAATTGTCTAAAAGAGACATTGTGTCTTCTCGAAGATTGCATGTCTGAGTCTGTATATATTTAATATGTGTATGATCATTTTTATACCTTCTCCTTCACAGCTCTTATTTATGTTCATTTTTTATTCTAAATAGAATTTTCATGTTTTGCTGTGATTTTATAATTTAAGGATATCAGTCTTCTCTGTTTGGATTGAGTCTATTTTTAAATTTATATTTTTTTCCATATGGAAATGGGTTTGCAATGTAGGGGAGGCAAAATTTTGTCTCTTCCCTTTTTAGGGTTTTTCAGCTGTGCCTGAGAATTAAACTGATGTAAGACAGAGTAACAGGAGAAAAGTATACAAGCTTATATAAGTGTTACATGACATAGGAGATCTCATAAGGAAAGGAAGCTCAAAGATGTGGCAAAACCTAAATGTTTTTATACTAGGTTGGACAAAGAGACACAATTGTGAAGAAACTAAAATATATGGTGAGGCCAAAGGAAGATAAAAAATATTTTAACAAGGTCTGTTTGTGCAGAATTCTTTCAGCTTCAACTCCCAAATGAAGAATATTGCTTTTCTCCTGGTAAAGGAAGGGCATCTTTCACATGGGAATTTTTGTCTCCTATTTTCAGAAGAAAAGGGGAGATTAAATGCTTTGCTTGCATTTGCTGTTTACTTGTTTTCTAAGTGCCTTTAGCTCAAAATAATCCTTATGTCTTAGTGGACATATTTTGGAGTGACATATTCTACCAACTTCAAGAATATAGTTTTTCTTAACGTTTCCTTATGGAAATATATTAAAAATGCATATAGCTGAACTGTTACTTAAGTTTATGATTTCTGCCTTTGTTACAACTTTTTAACATATTTTTATATGCATATATATAATTTAATATTCTTATTCTGTTTAACAATTTTAATCTATTAGGAATTTATTTTGATTTATGGTTCTCAAAATCATTCTGTAGCCATTTGATCTAAAATGTTTATGAAATATTCCATCCTTTTCTACTGATTTGATCTGTAACATTTATCATACTTTTGTGTTTACCTAGATCTGTTTCTGAGGTTTCTCTTTTCATTCATTCATTTTGTCTCTTTATTACATCAATACCATATCATTTTAAGTAAATAACATATTTTAATATCTACTAGGATAAATTTCTTATTACTCTACTTTTCTAAAAGAAAACAAAATTATTATGTCAAGTTCTAAAGGAAATCCCACTGGCATTTCATAGGGATTATATTAAATTTATTCATTAATTCTAAAAGAACTGGCATCATTATAATATTAAGTCTTCCAAACAAGGATATGGAATTTATCTCCAGTTATTCATGAATCTTTTATGACTCTTAGTAAAGTGTTTAAAGTCCTGAACACAAGTACGTTTCTTAGTTTTGAGAAACATACCATAGTTGTATAAAATGTTAACATTAAAGGGGCTGGGTGGAGGATATATTGGAATTCTGTTCTATAGTTGCAAACTGGCCATTAATCTAAAATTATTCCAAAATTTTAAAATGTATTAAAACTATTGTTTTTTTGGTTGTTTCTATCCATTTAATTCAAACATGCTTTAATGGGCTTAAAGTGAATTTCATGATGACAGGAACTGGTGAACCACTCACCAGCCACATAATCACTCAGTGCTTCCAGAAACCTGAATACCAACCAGAAAGCCTCAATAGAAACAGATAATCACTTAGCCAAAGAAGTTTCTTGGAATTCTTACTTCCCTTCTTCCTTGTCTTCTTCCTCTCTCAGGAAGTTTCCAGCTGTATGCATGTTCAGGATGTGAGAAGGGTAGAAGAGTCTTATCTCACTAATGCAGACAGGGACACTGCAAAAACCATGCCCCAGATGCAGTTGAAAGACACAGAGGCACGGGCCTGGGTCTGGCCTGCTCCATCAATTAAAAAAAAAATAATAATAATAATAATTCTCAGTAGCCACCATGGAGGGCTAACAGGCCCAGGAACACTAGTCTGGACAAGTCAGCTTAATGAAGTATTGTACATTAAGACTGATCACTCCTTGTCTAGACCATGATACGGTCATATAGTTGCGAAAGGGGTAAGCTCTAGAAATAGTCCTGGCACTTAGTAGCTGCATACTGTGCACAAGTCACTCAACATCTCTAAGCCTCAGTTCCTTCGTCAGTGAAATTCTGTTGCTCTTGCACATTTCTGTGCCTTCTCCCCTGCCAACCGGAGTTGTATCTTAATCTTGTCAAACTGTATAATGATTTCCTGAAAACTATAATGAGAGCTGATAATGAGGTAACCATTGTTCTAGATGCTGGAGATACACTAGTTTCTCTTACACTCACTAGACTGAGTTACTTGATGGCAGGAAGCAATTTTAATTCATTTTGCTATTACCAGCTCCCAGCACCAGCCAGCTCTATGAAGAATTCAGTGAATATTTAGCAAAGGCATTTCCTTGACAAGGGTAGCCTCATACATTGTAAAACTTTTGAGGTTTCACCAAGTGAGAGATACTCTGACCCTTTTCCACTCCCTCAGAAGTCCTGGGGTCTCGGGAAAATTCCACTTGTTGTTTGGGAGAATATGAAAGGCAAAGTTTATGACTGCACGAGGCATGAAGGGGTGTAGGGACGCTCTCTTCATCAGGTGCTGCTTTGATTACCTTTCCTAGACTTTCTGCTATCACACAGAGAAATTCTTGCATCCAGTTGAGTTGTCACAGCAGAAAGGTCTGATACTCTCTAAAGAATATGAGTGTACCCCTGGGAACGTGTCTGGGAAATGAGAGTATTTGCCTGTGAGCTTTGTACAATATTATCGGGAGTAAGAGCATGTTTGCCTAGCTCATCAGGAAATTCAGATGAAAGGGGCAGTGCTACCCCAATGTCTGAATGAAATACAGGACACCCTCTGGGTTTGTAGACTCAGGATTCCCAGTTTTCAGTATTTATTATCAACATGACATGTGCTCAATTGATTGATGCTCCTCTGGGTTGCTTCAGCCCCACTAGCTTCATTCTCTTGGCTGCTCTAGATATATAAATGGCCCAGGGCTGGGAACATAGGCTCTTTGTTAAAAGAGGGGTTAGCAAATTTTAAAAAGGTGTTAAAGAAAAACCAGCCCCTAATATAGACTTCCTCTCTGATGTAATCAGAAGAACAAAAAGATTTAGGAAGGAGCAAAGGGAGACTTTTGGGTGGTCTTGGGTCAAAACCCACAAATTTTATGTTTGCCTAATTCCAGGAATCTTCCAAATTTCATTCTTCAAGAGACATTATTCTTGAGCATCCATTTATGCACTCAGAAAATGAGTTACTATGAGATTTCATGTGGAATAAGGCAAACATGGAAATAAAAATATGATTAAGGTTTAGCTTTCAGGATTCTTCTTCACACCCATATTATTATTAAGAGCTAATGTTGGTAATACCACAAACATATGAAAAAAATCTGAAAGGTGTTGACAATGGCCAAAAGAAATCCCTGATCTTCAGATTTCCCTATGCCAGAAACCAAATATTGTGTTTAAGGACACAGAATTCATATGCACAAAATATATAGTGGAAACATTGTTGCAGATGTTTAGATTCCCTCTATCGTGAAAAACATGTGGTTACCAATTATTCTTAAAATTCAGTAGTGTACTGGTGGCGCCTGGGTGGCTCCGTCGTTAAGCGTCTGCCTTCGGCTCAGGTCATGATCCCAGGGTCCTGGGATCGAACCCCATATCGGGCTCCCTGCTCAGTGGGAGGCCTGCTTCTCTCTCTCCCACTCCCCCTGCTTGTGTTCCCTCTCTTGCTGTGTCTCTCTCTGTCAAATAAATAAACAAAATCTTTAAAAAAAATTCAATAGTGTCATAACTAGCACAAGTGAGAAACCAGCAACAATATGGGGATGCATAATTAACATTAGAAAAGTGTAATGGACATTATTTTAGGTCTGCCTAAGAGCCAGGTTATAGCCAAACATAATTCTTGGTCAGTGATGAAATGCAGGCTGTTGTGATTCTGCCTTTCAGAGGAGGCACTTGGACAAATGGAAAAGGCAATCAAAGATTTGTGAGCCATGCTTAGCCCATTTATTTTTGACAGGGCGTTTTCTGATAGTGTGTGTGCTTGTGCACATGTGTGTATTTGTGCATTTGGTAACCAAGGTATTATCCAAACTATATAAACAGTGATTTTTTGCTTTGAAAACAAAATTAAGCAAGTGCTACTAAAAAATTAATAACTGCTGGTCCTTTATATAACCTTCGATTATGGTATGCATTCTTGCAGTCCTTTCTTAAAAGAGGTTCCTTAAGGAATTATAAGTAAAGTTTTATATTAAAAAAATTTTAGAAAATATATAGTAATTCTACTAAAGTAAACTTCTCAGACCCAAGTCATAACCTCGATCTTATTAAATTGCTTAGGACAGTTCATAGAAAATCAACTGTATTTTTATATAGGTAAAAAATTTTAAATCAAAGTATATAAATTGCAGTTTGTTCTATCAGATCTTTCAAGACTGTACCTTACTTCCAACATACATTTCTAATATGCAGGAAGTCAAGAAAAGAGCAGATTAATTTCCAGTTAAAATATTTGCTGAGGAAATGTCTGAGTCATCTGTTCTTTTTCTTCACCCTTTTGCAATATTTCCCCATTGACAATAAAGCAGATTTTAAGCTGATACATGCATTTAGTGAGAAGGCATGTTCTTAGTTTTGAAATGTTGATAAGTAGAAGCTCATTTATATCTTTTTTTCTTATTGACAAGTTAATTTACCTTTTATTCTTAACCACCTCCCAGCTAATTTTATATTGTGGCTTTGTGGTTTATAAAAGACAACCTGTTCCTTATAACTTTAGAAGTAACTGATATTTATAATATGAAGACATGAAATGTCTCCATAACTTATTGTCTTTTATGTTAGGAAGTATGTTTAGTTTTCCCTGAAATAGGTTTATCTGAGAAAGACTCAAAAGTGTTTTCTCAGTGTTGGGTAGAGACAAAGCCCTTCTAGTGTGTAGCTAACAAGATCTTTTGTACAGACGCTTTTGCTTACAATCTTGTCTCTTGGTATAAATGCTTATTTGGCCTCAGGATGAGCATTCCACAGCATGGTTTCCCAGTAACCCTACAACCATGCCACATGTGGGGGTGTGCTTCAAAAAGTCCTTAAAGCATTTCTTCTGACCTTGCTTCAGTAGAGTAACTTCAGTTAATCAGATTAACTCCAAATCTACATTGGAGGATCTTGATATTTTAAGTAGGGCTTAAATGAAATACTGACCAGAACTACAAAGGAGTGGTCCATGAGGCTGAATTTCAGAATCATCAGTGGGCTCAAATTCACCATGAACTTAGAAGGGTGGTGAACATTCTAGAAGCAAAAGAGGAAACCAATTTCAAGATAAATTGTGGACACTACATTGTTTTAATTGAGTCTTTTCAGAACCCTTGGAAATGTAATCGTGGACACATTATATGTACAGGATATTTTTCCTATTCTAATTCACATCGGCTATTAAGCAATGCTTTACACCATAGGACATTTGCGATAACACTCTCAAAACACAGTGTAACTCTTAACCCATACCAAATCATCAGTGAATTTGATTTGTTGTACTATGTGGACTAGCTGGGCCACAGAAATGGCTCTTCTCCATTCATTTAGGAACAGTAGATTGATATACATGCTCAAGACTCCAATCTGCTAGGGTGAGCTTTCTGTGGCCCTGTTCTGCAGCAGGACGTTCTCTGTGGCAGGAAGCATATTTCTATATGCTCCCATCCTTTAATTACCCATCTTGAGCAATTCATTTTACTTCTATTAGGGTTGTAGTTTTAGGGCAGTAGAAAATCTTATTTGTAATTCTCCTTGCCATCAAATAATCTTACTGTCAGTAGACTCTAAACTACTCTGTTAGAATTTTTGGGTTAATAGAGTGCCTGGTTGGCTCAATTGGTTAAGCGTCGCCTTTGGCTCAAGTCATGATCCCAGGGTCCTGAGATCAAGTCCCTCATTGGGCGCCCTGCTCAGAGGGGAGTCTACTTCTCCCTCTACCCACCACCCTCCCCGCCCCCGCTTGTGATCGCTCTCAAATAAATAAATAAATAAAATCTTAAAAAAAAAGAACTTTTGGATTAATAGACTCATGCAGATATTTGACCTGCTATAGAAGGCAACTACTATTCCTTTCCATCAAGCTTTAACCAGTAATGGTCATTATTGTACTTTTAGATAACACTTTTTGAAAATTCATCTTGCCTGTGTAGAGGACAACTTTACAGCTTTGAAGATCTGATTTCTTTCCCTCCTGGTCTCCAACCTTTGCCCTCATCCTCATTGTGACTGATGACTCTCTCCTCTGTACCACATCTTAGCTATTTATGGAGCAATACTGGGGAACTTTTAACACAAATTACAATTATTGGTTTATTTACCTCTCTTACTAGATAATGAGCACATTAAATGTAGTATATTTAGTTCCTGGAATACAGTAAGCATAAAATTAATGTCTATAGAATAAATTGATTAATGAACCATGTTTATTTGATTATTAGGCATGATTAATGAGGAGAAACTGAAATATAAAACACACCATTTAAAAAAAACTTTCAAAAATCTAGATCATTGCAGAATTTGATGTGAAATTGACAATTTATACTTTATAAAAATCACAAAATAAATATATATTTAATAATTACGGTAAGTTAAATTGAAATGAAAGTATCCATTGTTTCCATTTTTATTGTTTTAGTTTGTGAACTTATATGTATTTAATAGACTCTGAATTGTGGCTTTTTTCTAATTTTCAGACAAATATATCATATTTGAGTTAAGCATTGATAGCATTGACAAACAAAAAACCTTGAAGTTGGGAAGTATTAAATTAAAGATATTTTAATATCTTTATAATAATAATTATAAAGAAAAAATTATACTAAATCATAAATTATTTTCTTGACATGAAAGGAAGTTTTCATGACAGCATTTTAAAAAGCCTACAATGTTAGTTCTCATTGTAATATAAATCATTTCAGAAAGGTGTACTTTGGTCTGGCACTTGCAAATGTTTGAAAAGAAAAATAACATAATACCTGATCAGATTTTGTACTGGGGCCTATTTATATGGGAATCAAATAAAAGACTTCCCAGCACCATTTGGTTCCTTTGTACAAATACCAAGTTACCTAAACACTGGCACAGAGGACAGAAATAACTGTATTTTTACTCTGTAATTATATGATACTCAACCTTATAATAAAGGAACAACAGTTGCCATGTACACAAAGTAAGTGCTCTATAAAATAAAGCAATTACTGAACTAAACTGTATAATTAAAAATCTCTTAAGGCAGCAACAAGGCTTGCCCAGCTAATTCTGTAAGCACCAAGATAGTTACTCCATATGCATTATCTTGTAGTTTACAATGAGTAGAAAATATATCTTTTTCAAAAGCATGTTCTCTGGAAAAGAACACAAACAAGCTAAAACCTTTTTAACTTGTTCCAAGATCTGGTACACCCACCTTGTTTGCGGAAAGGTTGAAGTGAGAAGAATATTCTGAACACTAACAATCAAATGTATTTTCGATAGTAAATGATGATTCAAAGCAAACCTATTCATTGACATTAAGAGAAACAACATCTCTTTTTAAAAACTCATCCCAATAAGCCCTATTAGTTTTCCAAAGAAATCCCAAAGATAATTGAGAAAATATTCTCTTTTAGAGACCCACATATGTTTGACTCTGAGACCCTTTGTTCCAAACCGATGTACAAGAATTGCATAAAGACCAAGGAAAAGCTTAAATATAGTTCTCACCAACTTTCACTATCATTTTCCCAGCAACATTTTATCTTTCTACCCTTATTTTTATTTACTTTCTTTTAACTCTTTTTAATTATACCCTCTTTTGGGGGGAATAAGATTTTATAAGGCCTTCCTGATTCATTTCATATCACAGATAATGCAGAGGGGGTATCAAGAATCTCCCAAATTTCTGACCTTTGCAACTGAGTAGATGGAAGGGCCATTCACTAATAAAAACTACTGGAAGAAAGTGTGGAATATGAGGAGCTTAATTTTGGACATGTTGGATTTGAGATTATTTTGGAATTTACAAATAATACTTCGGTTATGCAGGTGAATATACATGCGTGAACTCTGAAAAGAGCTCAAGGGTACAGAGGACAATCGAAGTCATGGGGATGGGTAAGCTTATCCCCCCAAAAAAGCACACTGTGATAAAAGGTTGAGCAACACTAACAGGGAAAGACATAGTAGAATAGGATGAGATAACAGTGGAAACTTAAGAGGTACCAGTGTGGCTCAGCTGGTTAAGTGGCCAACTCTTGATTTTGACTAGGGTTATGATCTCCGGGTTGTGAGGTCCGTTCCGCGTCTGATTCCGTGCTCAGTGCAGAATCCGTGCTCTGCTTGGGATTCTCCCTCCTCCTCGCCGCCCCCCCGCCCCGCTTATGCTCTCTCTCTCTCTAATATAAATACATAAAATCTTTAAAAAAACAAACCAAACAAACAAAAAAACAATGGGAGCTCAAGAGAAATGACCAGTCTAGTAGGAAGAAACAGGAGAAAATTTTGTCAAAACACCAAGGGAAGACCATTTTTCTGATAGGCAGGAATGGTCAACAGTGTTAAATGCCATTGAGGCACAAAGGGATAGGAGATTGAAAATATCCTTTGGATTGAATATCATAGAGGGCATGGATGACTGTAAGAGAGTCACCAGGGATAGTGGAGGTTTACAATATTTATGTGAATCAGGACTTTTTTTAATCTTTTTTTTTATTATGTTATGTTAATCACCATACATTACATCATTAGTTTTGGATGTAGTGTTCCATGATTCATTGTTTGTGCATAACACCCAGTGCTCCACGCAGAACGTGCCCTCTTTAATGCCCATCACCAGGCTAACCCATCCCCCCACCCCCCTCCCCTCTAGAACCCTCAGTTTGTTTTTCAGAGTCCATCGTCTCTCATGGTTCATTTCCCCCTTCGATCTCCCCCCCTTCATTCTTCCCTGCGCTGTGAATTGTGTAGGACTGTTGGATCACAGATCTGTAACTCTGAAACAAATAATACATCATATGTTAAAAAAAAAAAAAGGAAGAAGATAGCAGGAGGGGAAGAATGAATCAGAGGACTTTAATTTGAAAAGTCAAATAAATGACTCTACAGAATGAAACTACTTTATTGATAGCTGTCCATTTAGTAATAGATCACTGACAAAATAAGTAATAAAGATACTACTACTTCCGTAATGCTTTCAGAGGAGTTATTTAACAGCACATATTTGAAAAGAGGAGTACATACATATTTAAGCAGCAAAATTTATTCACACTTTCTAGTGTCCATATGAATCTGTGTTCTGTTTCCCGTGATCTGAGGCACATTGTCCTTGAATCGCAACTTTTAGGTCTACTTTAACTCATTTTAATGGACCTTTTTTGCTTGTTTTTATAAATAAGCAGAAATGGTTAAATTTTTAAAAAATATTATATTTACCTCTTTTCCATTCTGACCCACTGTGGAAAGGCAGCTGAATCAAAATATAAATGAATGCTTCTTCCCTCCAAAGTTTTCAAAACCCTATCATCTTTTGTACCATTTTTGCAGTTATTTTCCTGTTCTGACTAGTCGATCCTTAGGTCCTTCTCCTCTATCCCAGAGCTATGTAATATCAGCTCTTCCCCTGTTCCTAGGATTCTGTATTCCGGTAAGAATTGCCGGGAATGGGGTGTGTGTGCTACGTTCTTCCCATCATAAGAGCTGCTTTTTAGTTCCTGGCATCTTTTCACACCAATTGTGACTCCTCCATGCAAGGAGGAGAAAAGAGTCAGGCAATTAGGGAAGTAGGGAGAAAAAATGCTCGCAGGTCCTTCCCACAGGTTTGCCTGGTTGTCAAGGGACCACCCGGAAGCAGAGGTTCTGCTTTGCTCCTCCGTGCTTAAAGTTACAGAGACACCTGGGCCTGTGTTTGTCTAGCACTGCCTGCAATTAGGTGTGTAATCTGTCTAACTTGGGGAAGCATTATTAGGAAGTACTGCCCACACTAGACCCATGCTTCTCAATATCACCTTTATTAAGGTGGACTATGTTGAAATCCCTTCCAGCCATCTTTCAGCATGCTCCACCCTGTTTAGGCAGGGAAAGAAATGCCCTCTAAAAGTGCCAATGAGTATAAACTTGAAGTGGAGTCTGAAGTCCTCTCTGAGATGCCAAGCTCCTCTTTCCAACTGTGCTTGAGCAAGTCATTAAAGAAATACCAAATCTTCATTAACTTTACAAATTTTAGGTTGTTTCAAAAAAAAAAAAAAAAGATCTTATGGGCACCTGGGTGGCTCAGTCGGTTAAGCGTCTGCCTTCAGCTCAGGTCATGATCCTGGGGTCCTGGGATCAAGCCCCGCATCAGGCTCCCTGCCCAGTTGGGAGTCTGCTTCTCCCTCTGACCCTCCCCCTGCTTAGGCTTGCTCACTGTCTCTCAAATAGATAATTAAATAAATAAATCTTTTACAAAAGATCTTATACTCAATATGTATTTTGGGGTTTTTTTCTCTCTATAGTTTTAGAACAAGTGTTTTTTCTTTGACTACAACATTTCAAATACAATAAAACATACAGAATATAGTGATAACCCAATAATTTAGATTTTAAGTGTTCTTTTAAGTTTTGTGGCTTACTTTTATTTGGAAGCATGATGACTAAAGCTGTACCAAGAGTGACTGAGGTCATTATTAACAGGAATGAATGAGAGAGGGAAGGAGAAGGAGATGCCAATCCCAAGGGTTTGATCCTTATCCACCACACACCACTCTCTCGTCCTTAGATCCCACAAGTCCAGCTCAGCCCAGTGGGCAGGATATTAAGAAGGGTTAGTCTGCCCAAGGAAAGCATTCTATTCCAATTCCTGTCCTCCGCCCTCTCCGTCCAACCTAAATAACATTTTCAACTCCAGAAAATGCTACCTCTATCTAATGGTATAGCAATATGTTGGTAATGTTATCAGTAAAAGTGGCATTAGCCAGACAAAAAGAAAAACTATAATAGAGCAAAAAGAATAAAAATAATAAGTTATTTTATTAAGGAACACAAATGATTTCCTCTCACATATAAAAATATATAATGTGACAGAAAAGAGACATATTATTAAAGAATAATTTAAAAATAATTATAAAGGATTTAAAATGTAAAATTCAAAAAAAAAATCAGACTCAATTCTGACAAGTTATTTAGGGAGGTAGTATTGGGAGGTTCAGATTCTTTGTTTTAAAACACAAATATTGCAGCATCTGGGTGGTTCAGTCACCTAAATATCTGACTCTTGGTTTTAGCTCAGGGCATGATCTCAGGCCTGTGAGACTGGCCCCCCAACTCCCTGTCAGGCTCCTGACTGAGAGGGGAGTCTGCTTGAGAGTCTCTCCCTCTCCCCCTCCCCCTGAATGCTCTTTCTCCCTTTCTCTCTAAAATAACTAAATCTTTAAAAAATAAAATAAAATAAAACACAAATGTTTTCAGACTTTATATTTCAGTAATCCAGACCCCGTTTCTTACAATGCTTGACTACTTATACTAAAAAAGATTTTCTTATATATAATATATAATATGTTACATATATATTATATATAAGTCCTTGTTCTTTAGGGAAAGGTATAGCATGGGATTAAAAAATATTAAAAAAACAATTACAGTTACTATGAGGATATTCTTTCCTTTGAATTTGTGTGCAACGTATTTCTTAAGTTTCGGTAAATCGATCTATTATGTTTTAGCTTTATAGAAAAGTTAAATAATGATCTCATTTGAAATAAAATGGTACAAATGTGTCTATTAAATATCTGGTTCACACTGGCCCTAGTTCTAGGTGGGCTATAGAGGTGGTTACTATACAGTCTCTGTCCTCAGGAAACTTGTGTTTTATAGGAAGTGGTTAACACACACACACACACACACACACACACACACACAGAAATAATGGAAAGGAAGAAATAAGAATGTCATTAGTTTTACAAATGGTTGCAAGATTTAGAAGAGCAGGATGTGAGTTTTCACTGTGGAAATCAGAAAAGGAATCTCCCATAGGAGGCAAAAATCTCACATTGCCAAATTGTACAGACAGATCAAATCAGAGGGGGAAAAATTATCCAAGGGATTTGTCAGGAAGACATTGGCGAACTAAGCTGGATCAAACACAGTCATGTCTTTTGGAGGGTCAGAGAGAAACTGGGTGGAAATAGGCCAAAATGTGAACACGCCCATAAAAGACAAAAATAAGCTGCAGAAACTGACTAGGGCAAGAGGATGAAAAGTGTGAATGTTAGACAAAGAAAACTAGATTTATTGGTGAAGAATGGGTTGTCACAAGAAGCTTATGCAAAAAAATGATTTACACTTTTTACATATGTTTTAAAAAAATTTTCAGCTTTATTGGGATATAACTGGCACAAAACATCATGTAAGTTTAGGTGTGTAATGTGAAGATTTGATGAATTGAAGCAATTACCACAGTACAGTTAGTTAGCACATCCTTCATCTTACATGATTACCATTGTATTGTGTTGTTCCTATTGTGGGCATATTTAATATTTATGCTCTGTAATTTTCATGTATACAGTGTGTTATTGCTAACTATAGTCACTATCGGGTGCATTACATCTTTTTCCAGTTTCTTGTGTAATCTTAGATTGTTTATTTAAAATCTTTTTTTCTTAATGTAGGCATTTATCAGTATGAACTTCCCTCTTTGAACTGCTTGTGCTACATCCCATAAGTTTTGTTATGTTGTGTTTCCATTTTTGTTTGTTTCAAGATATGCTTTGATTTCCCTTTTGATTTAATCTTTGACCTATTGGTTATTTCAGAGTGTGTTGCTTAATTTCCACATATTTGTGAATTTTCCAGTTTTCCTCCTGTTAATTTCTAGTTTCATATCATTGCGGTAAGAAAAGAGACTTGGTATGATTTCAATCTTCTTAAATTTGCTAAGACATTTTTTTCGACCTATCATGGGATCCATTCTGGAGAATGTTCTGTGTGTACTTCAGAAGAATGTGTATTCTGCTGTTGTTGGGTGGAATGTTCTGCATATGTCTGTTAGATCCATTTGGTCTAAGATTTATTTCAAGTCCAATGTTTCCTTATCAATCCTCTATCTGGATGATCTTTCCATTGTTGAAGGTGTATCAAAGTCCCTATTATCAAATTTCGCTTGTTTGTTGCTGGTATAGAGGAAAGTGATTGACTTTTTGTGTACCAACCCTGTATCTTGCTGCTTGGCTATATTCACTTATTAGTTCTAAGAGTTATATGTTGATTCTTTCAGATGTTCTATATAGACAGTAATGTCATCTGTAAACAGCTTTATTTTTTTCTTTCTGCTCTGTATACCTTTTATTTCCTTTTCTTGTCTTAACACATTAGCTAAGACTTTCAGTATGATGTTGAAAAGGAGGTGTGAGAGGGGACATCCTCTCCTTGTTGATCTCAGTGGGAAACTAGTTTCTCACTTTTAAGTATGACATTCACTGTAGGCTTTTTTATAGGCTTTATCAAGTTGAAGAAGTTACCCTCTAGTCTTAATTTACTGAGAGTTTCTATTATAAGTGAGTATCGGATTTTGCCAAATATTTTCTGCATCTAATGATATGATCATGTTACTTTCATCATGTTTGAGCTGGTTGATGTGATAAGTTACACTAATTGATTTTCAAATGTTCAACCAGGCTTGCACACCTGGATTGAGTCCTACTTGGTTGTGGTATATAATTCTTCTGCATTGTTGAACTTGATTTTCTAATATTTTGCTAAGGGTATCTGCATCTATGTTCATGAGAGATATTGGTCTATTGTTTTTTTGTAAATTTGGTTTTGGTATTAGGGTAATGCTGACAGAACGAGTGAGGGTCTTCCCTCTGCTTTTATCCTCTGAAAGTAATTGTAGAGAATTGTTATTTTTTTCCTTCAATTTTTGATGGAACTTACCAGCGAATCCATCTGGGCCTGATGATTTCTGTTTTGGAAGTTTATTAATTATTGATTCAATTTTTTAATAGATACAGGCCATTGAGACTATTTCCTCTTGTTTGAGTTTTGGCAAATTGTGTTTTTCAAGGAATTGGTCCATCTAGCTTATTAAATTTGTGGGCCTAGAGTTTTCTTTTTTAATATTCCTTTATTATCCTTTTAATGTTTATGTGATCTGGAGTGATGTCTCCCCTTTCATTTCTGATGTTAGTAATTTTTTGCTCTGTCTTTTTTTCTTGGTTGGCCTAGTTAGAGGCTTATTGATTTTATGGATGTTCAAACACCAGCTTTTTGTTTCATTACTTTTCTCTATTGATTTGTTTCCAATTTCATTGATCTCTACTCTAATTCTTATTATTTATTTATTTTCTGCTTACTTTTGATTTAGTTTGCTTTTTTTCTAATTTTCTAAGGTGAAAACTTATTGATTTTAGATTTCTTTTTTTTTAAAGATTTTACTCATTTATTTGAGAGAGAGAGAGAAAGAGAGCAGGGGGAGGGGGAGGGAGGATAAGCAGATTCTCTGCTGAGCAGGGAGCCCAGTGTGGGGCTTGATCTCAGGGCCCTGAGATCATGACCTGAGCTGAAGGCAGATGCTTAACCAAATGAGCCACCCAAGTGCCCCATAGATTTCTTTTTCTTTCTTTCTCTTTCTTTCTTTCTTTCTTTCTTTCTTTCTTTCTTTCTTTCTTTCTTTCTTTCTTTCTTTCTTTCTTTTTTTAAGAGAGAGAATGAATGGGAAAGGGTGGCAGAGGGAGAGGGAGAGAGAGAATCATAAGCAGGCTGCATGACCAGCATGGAGCCCAACATGGGGCTCAATCTCACAACCCTGAGATCATTACCCGAGTCAAATTCAAAAGTTAGAACCTTAATTGACTGAGCCACTCAGGCACCCCTGGATCTTATTTTCTCTTATATGAGCTTAATGCTATATAAACTTCCCTCTGAGCCCTGCTTTCACTGTATCTCAAAATTTTGATAATTTTTTTTCATTTTATTCAAAATATTTTTGATATATCTTGAGATTTCCTCCTTGGCTCATTTGTTTTTTAGAAATGTGTTGTTTAATTTCCTTACATTTCAAGATTTTTCAATTATTTTTCTGTAATTGATTTTTAGTTTTTTTTCATTATGGTCAGAGAGCAGACATGGTACAATTTATGTTCATTTAAATCTGTTAAGGTGTGTTTTATGGCCCAGTATGTGATTTATTTTGGTAAATGTTTGGTGTAAGCTTGAGAAGAATGTGTATTCTGCTATAGTTGGATGTAGTTTATAGATGTCAATTACATCAGTTTGATTGATAGTGTTGTTGAGTTGAACTTTACTGAAATCTACTGACTACTAGGCCTGCCATTTCTGAAAGAAGGATGTTAAAGTTTCAAGAATGAAAATGGATCTATATACTTCTCCTTGCAGTTCTGTTACACATAGTTTGACTCTCTGTTGTTAGTATATTGATTTTTTTTAATCAATTATCTGTCTTCCCTGAAAGACTGCACAGTCTTGAGGGTATTTTCTTATTATTATATGTTCAGGGCCTAGAATTGTACATAGTACAAAGTATATACTCAATAAACAGTTTTCAAATGAATTAATAAAAATGTTTTCTATCTAGTGATTATACTTTCAGAAATGAGTTGCCATGGAAAATAAAAAAGAAAATTTGCAAAACTGCCACTTGCATATTATCTTCATTGAGTATTGATCACATTTTGGAGTTGACTTGTAATTTAGGCTTCCTTTAGGTGGGAAATAAGAGCTAACATCCAAATATTAGTACTTAAAATTGAGTGCTTACTGTTTTTTCTGGTTAGACTGTTTTATTTCCATTGTCATGTTATTCTTTCAACGGTCATGTAAAATATGGAATATTCTCACCTTTATTTAATAGATGAGTAACAGAGGCTTAGAAAGGTTTAACAATTTTTCCAAAGTTAACAGCTATTAAGCAAGGATCTTGGGTATTGAACCAGATGTTTGATTCCTAAAACACTGCTCTGGACAGCTAAAACAAGGGTATCAGAAATTAGATCTGTTCTAGTAACTCCATGTTTGCTTTTAGGAGATTGGTCAATATATATGAGTAACTCAGTTAATAAGCAAAAAAAATTTCCTCATTCTTGGGGAGCTATGGCCTCCTTAACAATGAAGAAATTGCTAGGATAAATCCTTTTGTGACAGGAGAATAGTTCTCTGATTTAGCTGTTCCATAAGTTTGGATTTCTAGTACATTGGGTAATCTTAAAGTGGGACTCTTGGGCACTTGAGTCAGAATTACCTGGATTATCTAGGCAAAATGTGTTTTGAGCTCTTAGGGACTTAATTACTGGAGCAATTGTACAACTCTCCACTTCAGTTTGGTCCTTTAGATACAGCAACCAAGTAATTGAGGTGGTTTTGTAAAATTGCAGTTTCTCAGTTTTACTGTTATTTCCTTTAAATTGAAGCCTCACTATTGCCATCCTTTATTTTCTAACATGATAATGTTGATAAGGGTTATGACTAGTATGTCTAAGTGTGGCTTTAAACACCAAAGAACACCTAATAGCTTTTTCCTCTCTATAAACACGGAAGAGAAATAATTTATTAATGAAATCAAAGTTAATATAAAACACTTTATTACAATAGAGAAGTCTACTGCAAAAAAATATCAAAGAAGAATACTAAGACACATATATGCAGAATGTCTAATCATGAGCTAAAATACTTATCATTTTTTAGAAGCAGTGAAATAACCAGCTACGTGTGTATATATGTACAATTGTACATTCAAATATATGTTATTCTTAAAGTTTTTCTACAGAGACTTTATAATGGCCATTAAAACAGAGTAGCAAAACAAAATGAATCAGGACAAGAATTTTAAATATACTGGATATGTAAGTCATCAAGAAAAAGTTTCTAAAAAAATGGAAATGACCCAACAACAAAAAGTTAGAGCGTGAGTAAAATTGTCAATATGTTTGGCCCTTTTTTGCTTTTAATCATGACTTGTGCAGTTCTACTCAAGCTACTTCTTTGCTACTATATAGATTTTCAGAAGCCAGTGAAAGCAGTACTTGGTTTGTGTCACATACTGTGACTAAATTTGAAAGAAATTATGTTCAGTCTAAGAAAGAGACCTTAGCTGTAGTGACTAGAGTAATGAAATTGCCCAAATAAATTCTTGGAAGAGAAATTACCTTGACAACTGCCCATAAGCTCTTATTTGAAATCTTAAAATCCTAGATTGGGTAGCATCTGGAGCAGCTGCTAAAGTGCTGCCATGAACTTTAATACCATCATATATTCAATATAAATATTTTCTGGAATACTCTAATGCAGATGTCTTTCCAAGGTTATCCTGAGAAATGTTATCACTGAGTCTAATCTAAAACATTTTAAAAGCTCTTCTCTTTTAAAAATTACAAATAAAAAGATAGAGTATATTACCAAGGAAATAAGATTTAAAAACAATTCTTATTTATAAATGTGATTAGAACTCTGTTCTGATTATGGTGTGAAAAAGCACTTAATCATTTACAGAATATAACCGTGATTATTTATTGATTGTTTTTAAGATTACTAACTACCAACTCTGTACTAATTGCTGTGTTTAATCCTCCATGAGGTTATAAGCAAATCATTTAAAGATGATTTACCATGCATATCTTAAAATCTAATTTCTCTTTTCTCTTTATTTTGTGCTATTAAGTGTATAAATATGTGCTCTGGTCAGAAGTCGTAGGTTGAGTTTCTGGTGTCATTGTTTGACTTGGACAACTCAGCACCATTCAGAGTTTCCTCATTCATAAAGTATGAATAAATGGAAATTGTGTTTGATGAATAGATTTAACTGGAAAATATATAAATTATTTTTTGTTACATTGGAAACCTATAATTATCTGTAGATTAATTTTTCTATCACACTAGGAGCTAGCACGGTATTATATTACCCAAAGATGGTTATTTTTTTAATTTGTCTTCATGAATGATAAATGAAAGTATGAAAAACCTCACCAATATTATCAGTTCGTGTAAGAATTATTGTTATATATTTATCTGAAAAAGAAGAGGAAAGAAAATTCAATTTCATTATGAGTACACGATAGGATGGTCCAAGGGTCAATGATAGAGGAAAACACTCTGCCATGGTTTCCTAACTTGAAACATATGAAACAGACGGTGACCAATTTTGATTCTCAGCCTGACTAGTTTGCCAGTCACTTTTTATTTAAAAAATATTCACTGATGCTAAGGTCAAAATTATGGCTGCATATTTGCCCTCAGAGTAGTTTGGTTTCTGAGTAGGAAATGGAGGGGTTTAAAATCTCAAAGACCTGAAGACAAAGTCAAAGTCAAACTGAAGGGGTTTCAGTTTGTTTGAAACATCAGTAATGTTTCATGTTGCTAAAAATAGACTTTATGTTTCAGAGTAAGCAACCACCTCATCACTATACAAGAAAAGGTTTCTACAGACTTCTGGTTTGTCTGCAAATATAAGCTGCAATCCTGTTCGTTTGTGTATCTCCCAGCTCATCCAGTTCTCTACAGAGTTATGAACTTGACCCATGGTCATTACTTGAAGTAAAATGGTTTGAATGAAAGTGCATGTGTCCACTTCACAACTAAGTACATCTTCTCCCTTCCGTTTATCTTCTTTTAACTCCTCTCCAATATTTCCTCCAGTGGTTGTGGTTTGGAATTCTGATGAGTTAATATACGGCATACTTGTTGAAATAAAAATCAGCATACCTCACCAAAAATTCTTTAAATATCAGAACACCAATTCCATGACATTTTAAAAGAGAGATAATGTTTAAAATGAACAAGAATCATTGGTAATTGGACTACATGAGTGATGGAAAAATAAATCTATTGTTTCTCCTCCTGTGTAATTGTTACCCATAAAGATAAGCTAAAAACTGATACAAAATATTAAATCTATAGCTAACTTGTGGTGATAAATAATCCCTTTATAAGAAAAGAATGACCAAATAGACTGTCATTTCTTTTCTTAGGAAATATCTGCAGGAGTTGTTGTATTATCACCGTTTTATAGGTTCACATGATTTAACAAAACTAAATAAATACAGTTTTCTGTATTTCTAGTTGTCTATATTTTATGTGATATAAAGTTTGTCTAAACATTTTTTGGAAGAAAAAAAATAATCCTTAGTAAAAGTTTTTCTAAAAATGAACTAGACAGCTACGTGCCTGTTTCAAGTACCCTAAATATTTGCTCTTATTCTTTCCCAGAGTGTAGCACTCTTAATTTTATAAGTATTTAGTAAGTGAATAGTCTAATCAAGTAATCACTTTCAAATTATATATTAAACAGATAGACTGAATGCATAGCTCAACTAACATATTTTTACTTTGATACATTTGTAAAATTGGTTAAAATTCTTACAATTGCCACTATAATCACCAGATAAAACAATACATTTTGTCAGAAATGATACCACAATACTTACACCTATAAAGCATTAATATAGCTATTTATTTTTAAGACCTTTAATTATAGCTTAAGCACATCAGATTATTAATCACAGGCAATAATCATTTCAACCATTTGGGTGTATTATAGGACTCTTAAGTAAACATTTTCAGTTGGTTAATGATAGTTCTTAACCTACCAAATATATTTTCAAAATACAATTATTTGGTGATTCAGCAAGAGATTCTGTACATAAATTCAGTCACCTAAACCATCAACCCCTATACATCTTATACGGTCCATTGGAAGATGGTTAAAAAATAAAATGATGTCATGAAGGGTATGACATAGTGAACTCATGACTTAAATCATCTTGGCTACCTTGTGTCTATGTGATTTGAATTGAACTTGGTGAAGTTGTCTACTAAAGAATGGCTAAGTCTCAACAAATTTAGTTATAGTGTAAATGTCATAAATACAATTTCATAAAATAGCAATTCTAGTTCACTTATTAAGATAAAAATACTACACAGAAAAAAATGTCTCAAATGCAAGATATTAGTAAAATTAAATGCACAGGGCTATTAAAATATTATTTAAACATGTAAGACTTTATGAATTATAAATATATACATAGTACAAAGATATTTTTATAGAGATAGAAATAATATCAAGCAGGGTATCATAATTTGATTTAATTTTCCATGGTCTATTTGGAAGCTCACTTTTAATAATAGCTGCCCAATAACTACTTTTAAATTACCAGAAACTATAGTTTTTTAAAAAATTTAAGTAAGATAGAAAATGTTAAACTGTCCGTAGAAAATTTTTTTGTCCTGTCTATAGAAAAGAAACCGCAGAGCTCATACATCACACAGCTGTGTTACTTTGGTGATGGAGTTGTAGTCAAAACAGCAATTTTTAAATCTATGTTCTTTTAAAAACCCTTTGTGGTTTAATGGTGTTATTCTTGACCTAAGCCCTTATTTCAAAGAAATGTTAAGATTTTAATATATGCCCTTAAAATACCTATTAATATTTTATATGTGGAATCTTTAAAGTATTAGAACATTTAACAGGTAATTAGAAATTTGACTAAAATGTTTTGTGTATTTAATGCACAGAGGATTGAGAAATAGTGGGTGTCTCAAGCCTACTTTATTTCCCTAATCTTTTTGTTTTTAATTTCCTAATTTCTCAGTTGATTGTTTTAGGAAGAAACTTCAAAGATTGAGCTGACATCTTTGAAGCATCATCTGGGAAACTGAATCTGAATGGCCCTTTTTTTACAAAGCCCTGAATATAGGATCTCACAAGTCTCAAAAAGAAAATGACCTGGTCTCTGCTCCTTGCACAATAAGGGTCAGGCCCAGTTTTGCATTTACAATATAGCCGCCTTTGTAATTCTTCTGCAAGCTATGGCGCATTTAGTTATTATAATAAGTTCACTGACAGTGAGTTTGCAACTTAAACTCTAAGTGAATAAAATGAACATTTGCCAATCTGAAATA
>NW_027397067.1:26034684-26039684 GCF_003265705.2 Callorhinus ursinus | reverse complement strand
TTTTCTGAAACAAGTTTATTGAAGTAGGCTTACAATAATGAGATATAATTTGAAACTACCACATAAAATTTTATTAGACAAAAAATTATTCAGAGAACATATATAACAAATAAGGAAACAAACAAAACCCAATCCATGTGAAATAACAAAATGAGTTTGGCTAGATACTTTTAAAAATCCAAGGACGTTTGAACATTAGCTGTCATTATGGTCCAGTTCACTGTTTATTTCCTTGGTATGCATCTCCTGACCTGTATATAAAATTCATAGTTTCAAAAGTGACATGTGCAAGCCTTGGACAACTGGGGAAAAGGCATATTTCCTGACCTTGTAACCATAGCAACCACTTGCTGATTGGTAGCAGGCAAGCTTTCCATCCTTTACCACTGAAGGCAAATATGTGAGGTTGTTGGCTTTGTTTGTGACTCTGGCTGTATTTACATGCAAACAGGAATACCAGATTTGAAATCATTGTTTTCTGCTAAGCATACTGTCATAGAATTGGGGGGCGGGCTTAATTTCATAGCTTTATAATAATGTTACAATTACAATGAAATCAGAACACATTTTCTACTGAAGCTGTGTGTAGAAGCTTAACTTAGGATCTTGTTCTATTTAGCTTTGCACCCCACCATCAATCCTCTGCCCCAAGAACAGAAAAAAATATGTATGGATGGCAATATGTAACTTGTAAAAAGATTCCACAAAATCAATATCACACTTTATTTGATGATAAGATTTACATGTAAGGAAAAAAAAAACTCTTTTAAGTTATGCTAATGACTGTCTATTTCCATAAACTACTTAAATGGTAATTAGGCAAGCATTTATGTATTGTTTGCATCCCTGAGAGGCTAAGCTATTTAGAATTCCCTTCTGGAATGACCTAATACAAACTTCTTTGGATGACTTTGCTTCATATGCAGGATATTTGCCTTTGGAGAGTGGAGACCTTCCTTTTCATTTTCTTTGCCCCAACTATTCCACTTTCTTCTCACAACCAGCTTCTCACCCTCCTGTGATATAAATGAAAAATGGAATTTTGTAAAATTCACTTTGGTGAATAATCTATTCATGGATTCAGGGGGATGAACCTGGCACACACTGAATCCACTCTAACCCTCCAATTGGATCTCCCCTCCCATATCAAAGTTATGTGTTTTGATAGAGAAGACATAGGAAAATTCGTCTTAGCAAATCTTTGCTTGAGTGCAGAATAATGAAAGGATTATATATATATATATATAATAATGAGACTTGAACACTATATTAAAATATATTTATATGCCATATTCTACAAACCAAATGCTCTAATTTTTATGTAAGTAAATTATACGGTTTGTATTTGTTAATAAATTTTGTCAGAAACCATTCAATGAAATAAATCCCGTGATTTATAAAACTAGTATGTCCCTGAAATTTCCTATTAATTAACATAGATACACTCACATTCTATTTCACTGAGATGTTCTACTTTTGTTTATGTTGCAAGTTTAAATCATATTATGCAATAAAATAAACAATAAAATATTTCTGATGAAATCAGATCAAATTTCAAGTAGAATGATTTTTACTTATAGAGTTGAAGTATGAAAATTTTATTTTGCCATAATATTAAGATAAACATAAAATGAGCAAAAATTCAAAATAAAAGTATTTTTTAAAACCATTATGCTAGTGGCTTTATCCTATTAGTAAATAAAGCACTGAATTTGAGTTTAAAAAAATGTTCTGGAACTTACACAATACATATTAAAAAAAGATTTAAGAATTCACTATACATGTTCACAGTCTCTCTGGGACCTACTTAACAATTCTTCTATATAAAGCTGTCACCCTTACTTGCTTTTTTGTTGTTGTTGTTGTTGTTTTCTCATGGAAAGGTCATTTTCTGATTTATTTGTATTTTTTACATATTCTTAAAAGTGACAGAATGATTTTTTTGTTTAATAAGAGACTTTAAATTAATACTAATAATTTTATAACAAAACCCTATAATTTTTTTCATAACCTTTAACAGATGTGCATACTTTTAAAATGTTAATACTTTAGCTTCATATTTTCATATTTCTATGTGGTATAAAAGAAAAATGGTTGCCTTAATATAAATATTAAAAACATAGAGCTTTGTACTAGTGCTCAGCTAAGATTGGGAAAGGATTTTTTCATTTTTGTACATAATGGTAGTATTCAGACATAATTTGATTTTAGTATATTCCTGTAAAGTTCTTGTCCTGCCCTGATGTACTACATAAAACATTTCTTAACTCATTAATGTCAAATATAAATTAGTTTTATATTGGAATTTTAAAAGTCTAGCCTCCACGGGCAACATAAAAACTAGACCATTGTCAGAAATGGTGTTAGGCTGCATGCAAATTTAAGCCAGGTATCATTTATCATCAAAGAAAACACAAGATATATTAAACTTTCGGGTGTCCATAGCACGGTCCCCAGTACCACAAATTATTTTGTTCATCTTTACTTTTAAAATATCAACAGTTTTTGCTGAACACACGCAGAACAATTTCAGCAATCATATTTTAATGTGCTCCCTGGATTTACCAAATCAGAGTATGACTAATAGTCAATGTTCAAATGTCTAAGATACATTTTTTCGTATATATGCTCTGAATATCTGAACAGGCACGCTGTATTGTATTAATATCATAATTCAAAGGGAAATTTATTAACCCTCCAGTATTCCCATCATTGCTAAAAGTTGCAAATTCTAGGTGGCAGAACCTAGACAGTAATATCAAATTTTAATAACAATTCCTCTTCTTGAGTCCAGGCTATACTGGAGAAAAGCATAAATTGCTGTGACTGACCATTGGTTGTTAGAGAAGCAATCTGACTTCTCCACACCCTTATTTCAGCATATCTGCTCTGTCCCTCAGCTGTATTAATGATAGCATGAAAGGTCACATGATAAACGAGTGACAAAAATATCAAAACATATTAGCCTGTAGCTTTGTTATCAGTGTATGACAGAGATGACAGAAAATTGTATTTTTTCCCCTGAATAATTTTGCGTTACATTTTGCTGGCTAGGCAGAGAAATTCCTGCCACTGACTGTTTGTCTCCTGTTCTGACATACTTGAAGTAATAATATACATTAATAATAGGGACTGTTCTCAGAGAAAGGATAAGAATTCAAGATCCGACAGTCTCCATTCTATTAGTTGCTATCCTTGTTTTGATTCTAGCAAAAACAAATTTTCTTTCAAATATGCATAGAATTGAGCATTATTAATGTTAGTGATAATAAGCTAGGGTAGAATATAGACCCGGCAAGTGACTCTTACAACAGTTTAAAAAAAAAGAACCTAAAAAGCAACCTGAAGACTTCATGACATTATATTTCAAACTGCACTATTTTATATTTAAGGAAAAGCATATCCACTAATTAAATAAAGGCAATCTCAATAATGTCTGATCTATCTCGTTGGGATGTGGACCCAGTAATTACAAATTACAAGCAGAATTTATACCTGCTGGTTTACAGACTGTCAGGGATTGTAGACCCCGGGGAAATGAGGTTTGCAATCTTTGAGAAGAGATTATAGAAATTAGCCAAGGCTTAATGTCCTGCAGAGCTAGGGTGTAGTCTCCAGGGGTAGGTTAAGTCCTGTCTTGTCTGAGCTACCCTTTCCTGGGTAAATGACAACATTGCCAACTCAGTCCTATGCATCTCTTAAAAGGCATCAGGCTGTATTGAGTTAATTAATTATTACTGGAATATTAATATAATTACACTTCTTCTGGAAGGCTATTCAATACATGCTGTTATGGAATTTTTATATAAGCATATTTGACTTTAAACAAATACTTCAAACTTACAGAGATGAAGTATTTTGATATTATAATTTAAGAATAAATTTAAAAGAAAGGTATTCTTATGTTAGTAAACCTGAACCAGATTTTGGGCAAAACGTGGGTAATACAAGAGTAGATAAGAACAACTACCTGACCTCAAGGAGCTTAAACTCTAATGAAGTAGACAAACTAAATGGTTATTATAATGTAGTGATAAATCCTAAGTCTTGTGAGAGAGGAAACATCAGGAGTACAGTAGGAAGCTTACCTACCTAGTCCTGTCTTGTAGCTTCAGAGGAAGCAGATTTAAGGACACAGCAGCTGATATTTGTTCGTGGTGGAAGGCCAAAGCTCAGAGATCTCCCCATGTTTCAGAGAAAAAGAATTCTCTCTTAAATATGTCCATTTTTAATGTGACAAGTTCGTATTCAATTCTATTGAAAGTGGATTACCCTAGAAAATGACCTAGAAAATTTCTTTGAAATAATTTTGATCTTTTGAAAACAAAACAACAACAACAAAAAACGAGTAAAGCTAAAATGCAACCGCCAAAATGACTCGTTTTTTTTTTTTAAAGATTTTATTTATCTATGAGAGAGAGAGAGAATCAGAGAGAGAGAGCACATGAGAGGGGCGAGGGTCAGAGGGAGAAGCTGACTCCCTGCCGAGCAGGGAGCCCGATGCGGGACTCGATCGAGGGACTCCAGGATCATGACCTGAGCTGAAGGCAGTAGCCTAACCAACTGAGCCACCCAGGCACCCGACTCAAGTTTTTGAATTCGTGTATTCCTTTAGCACTTCTAGTGTTCTAAACAAGGACACTTGTTAAAATTGGAGAAATACATGACTAAAATCCTCAACTTTGAGGAAGCAGATTGTAAGAGGGATGACAGTATGCAGGCAGACGCAGTTTTATAAGTACCCCCCAACTGGTTTTTCCAATGAAACATACTACCTTAGGAAAGTTCAATAACACAGAGGACAGATTTGAAAGAGGTGAGATTTTACTGGCTATTAAAGGAGGAGATAGAAGTTAGTCATTCAGTTTGGCTATTGTGGACATTGCTGCTACAAACATCGATCAGAGAAAGACATGTATCATATGTCCTCACTGATATGAGGAATTCTTAATCTCAGGAAACAAACTGAGGTTTGCTGGAGTGGGGGTGGGGTGGGAGGG
>NW_027397067.1:26007392-26034584 GCF_003265705.2 Callorhinus ursinus | reverse complement strand
GGGGGGGGAGGGGTGTGGGAGGATGGGTTGGCCTGGTGATGGGTATTAAAGAGGCACGTTCTGCATGGAGCACTGGGTGTTATGCACAAACAATGAATCATGGAACACTACATCAAAAACTAATGATGTAATGTATGGTGATTAACATAACAATAAAAAATTAAAATAAAAAAAGAAGTTAGTCATTCAGAAAAATAAGTATGGACCTGGGCAGGAAGCTATCCTACAAAGACTGTGGGTGTAAAAATGCTTATCAAGTTTGGGAAATGTTACTTAATTCTATTTGCAGGTATGGCTCACTGGCAAGAATTAAAATGGATGAGCCCAAAATAGTAGTTTATCATTTACTATGGTTTATGCTACAAATAACAGGAAAACCACTAATAGTGGCTCAAACCATAAATTTAAAAAGTTTATTATTTGTTCAACTGGCAGTCCAGAGTTAGTTTGGGGATTTGCTGATGTCATCAAGAATCCAAGCGCTTCTCATCTTTCCCTTCCAATATGAAAGGGTTGATTTTCATCTTTGGGCTTGTCACCTTGCGGTCAAATGGTGGCCACTGCAATTTCAGACATTGTGCCCTTAAACTGACTAAAGCAGAAAGACCAGCAAGGGAACAAATGGGGATCTCTTCACCTACCTCTCTCTCTCTCTATCATGGAGAAAATTCCTGTCCAGACAACCCTTGGGGTTTCTTTGTCCAAGACTGAATCCCATGATCCCCTCTATCCTCAGTGGAAGAAGGAAAATGATGTGTCTGCCTCTTTCACAGGAGGAAGAGGGTGAGAGATAAAAGAGTTAGAGATGGCTGTTAGAATGGCAAAAACCCATTCACTGAGGCTGTGAGATACAGTAGAAAGAGCACAAGGAGAGAGATTTGAGTTAAAAGCTGACTGTTTTATTATTTATTATTATTATTACACTAGTTATTAGTGTAAAAGTAATGTATGTAAAGTATGCGGTGCTGTACCTAGTACGTTAATTAGATTGCTAGTGTGTATTTTTTTTTCTTTTTTTTCTTCCTTTCCTTCCTACTTCCTTCCTTTCTCTCTCTCTCTCTTTCTTTCTTTCAAAAACAGGAAGCCACTGAAGCTTGTTAAGCAAGTTAAAATGATCAAATCCACAATTTTTCAATTTCTCATGAAGAGAGAGATTACCCTGAGAAGGGACTAGATGCTATTATAATAGTTTAGGAGATGCAGAGAACCTGGTCAGGGGCTATAATGATGATGACAGTCAGAAACAAGAGTGATATTTTAGAGAAACAACAGCAAAAAAACAACAAAATACACCGAGTGATTTGTTTTATATGATGGAGTTAAGAATCGGGACATGTCAAGGGTGAAGATAATTCTTAGTGGATATGGGGTCAACCAAGAGAGTGTGGAGGTGTTAGTAGAGAAATTATGGCACATTCACTTACGGGTTTCTGCTGAGTTTGATATATCCACCTGATCTCCCAAAGGAACTGTCTAATTGGAAGCTAGAACTATTGTTAGAACTATGGGACTGAACTAGTTGAGAACCACAGAAGACAGGGGAGAAGACAGAAGATGGGAAAAGGAGCTGGAAGCATTTAAAGAGATTTTTTTTTTTTTTTGACAGAGGGAGGGAGGGAGAGAGAGACAGTGTGGGGCAGAGGGAGAGAGAGAATCCTAAGCAGGCTCCATGCTCCATGCTGAGTGCTAAGCATGGAGCTGACTCAGGGCTGGATCTCACAACCCTGAGATCATGACCTGAGCCAAAATCAAGAGTCAGAGACTTAAACAACTAAGCCACCCAGGTGCCCCTAAATAGAATTTTAAGAATAGACATAGGAAGGAGAATTACAGGGAACAGGGAAATAGATAAAGTGGAATTGCAGAAGCTCAGGGAGGAAGACATTCTGAGAACATGCTACAAAGAAGTAAACTGGAACTAAAAATTGTTTTATTCAATTTGGCAACTAAGACATCATATTTTGACCTCTGAATGAACAATTTTTCTACAATGATGTGGACAAAAGTCAAATTTTAGTGTGCTGCCATGTGAAAGGGAGAGACAAAGAAGACAGGAAAACCTGACAACAGACGTAATGTGATTTAGACTGAAACCGTAAAATTGCCAAAAGCTTCATTTAACATAATTTTTCATTTGTTATTTAATGTTGGCAAAATATTATTTATAAAGCCAATTACTCTTATGCAAATAATTATTATATTTAATTATTTTAGAGCTTATTCTTCCTTCATTTAGCATTGCCAAAGATAAGCATTTACTTATTATGTTTCACTAAACAATTATATAATTTCTCAGCTGTGTAGCCTTGTGTTCACTGATAACATAAATTAAGTTTAATAATTCAAATGACTATTTTTGTCATTAGAAATATATACTTTAATACCTGTTTACCTTATAGATAGTGTCTAAACTATTTCTTAATCTTCCAGTGGCTCAGCAATAGTCACTGAAATATAATTGCATCTTAATTAACCATTTAAAGAATACTTATTTCTCTGAAAAATTATGGAGCATTTATAGACCTACAGAAAATAGTTTTACCTGCAAGTTTCTTTAATGCAATCCATTTAGCAGTGTAGGCAAGGTTGCCTTAAAGGACTTTTTTTTTCTGATTATATCAAATTAGATCTTTTAAAATTACTGGTACAATAATTTTCTCTACCTTTATTCTTCCTATCCATTATTTATGTAGTATAATTGGGGTACATGATATCTTATAATTTACAATCTAAATTATATTAAAGCCATAGCTAAATCATGTATTTAAATTCTTATCCAATAATACTGAATACTAATTCCTTGAGTTTTCCATGGGGATGAGAGGTTAAATTTCAATGCATGGGCAATTCATAATGGCAATGCTTCAGATCTGATCTCTGAGGAATTTCTCAATTCCTGATTGTGGTTCACACATCACTTATGGTAGAAATAAATGTGATTACAGACAGCTTTCTAAATATTAGGTGGTACTTGCTTTTAAGGATACTATTTAATATATAAACATGCAAGCTTTATACACATATATATACACATACACACATCTATATACAATATTTAAATGTTTATGCACATGTATAAATGTGTTATGTGCACACCTATAGAGAGAGAACACTGTGTAATTAGAAAAGACTTTTTAGATTGTTTGATAGAAAACCTTATATGTTTTTTAAATGGAAACATTATTTTTCAATAATTACTAATAATTTAACAGTGCTAATCCAAGAAATGTTAATCATTTATTAGAACTTCTTCTCTGACACTACAATAAGACATTTACACATTATACTAGTTAGTATTTAATTATTCAGATTCTCCACTACAACAGAGACCAAAATAACAACAGTTTAGGCAAAATAGCTGTTTCTCTCCCACACGTAACAGACCATGAGTAAGTGTCATACGTTCTTAATATTCAAAGTATGGTCCTTGGGCTAGGAAAATAAGCATTTTCTGGGAGCTTGTTGGAAATGCAGTATCTCAGGTCCCACTGAGATGTTCTGAATTAAAATCTGAATTTCCACAGGAGATCCAGGTGACTTGTATGCATACTAAAGTTTGAGAATGCTTGACTTGGATAATATTCCAGATGCATATAGTGTCTCCATGAGGCAGGGGTCCAAGTTTCTATCTTGTTGCTTTTGTTCTCAAGCCATAGCTTCTATCTATAATATAAGATCTGCATTCCCTGCAAGCAAAAAGGGGGTGAAGGAAAAGGAGAGCACTTTATTTCTTATCATGACAAGACCTGAAGCTTTGGACATCACAACTGCCGATATTCCACTGAATAGAACCTAGTAGCACAACTACATGCCATGGCAAAGGAGAAATTGACCATGTGGCTCAATAAATCTCGGCATTTATTACTAAATTAGGAAGAATGGGATGTGATATTTGTTAAGCAAAAGGCTGGTTCTGCTATTCATATCCTATCTGATTTAGTCCTCATGAAAGGTATTTTTGTGCCACTCACAGATGAAAGAACTGAGAGTCAAAGATGGTAAGTCATTTACAGAAGGTTACTCCTACCTCTGTGTTACAAAGTCAGCCTGATTCCAAAATTCATAGGATTCATCACTACATTATACTTATATCATACACAGTTCATTGATATGTTTCATTAGAATTATGAAACTTCCCCATAATAACCAGAATTAAAATTTCACATTGAATTTTGATAACCAAACAACAGTGAAACTGTGTTAGTACATTGTTAAAGAAAAAATTATTCATGACGTTTATTAAAGATGATAAGGCAGATTTTATTCAGGGCCATTGTAATAAGTGTAAGCACCTAAATTTGCTATCAAATTTTGCAGTAGAGGAGAGATTGGGCTTAATGCTGAATACAACATGAGCAAGAGAGAATTTATAGCCAATGAGCAGGGTGACGGTCAGTGGATAGAAAATTACTAAGAGAAAACATCAAGGGTAAAGGGGATTCTGGCTGAACCAATCTAACAAGATTTCCATCTGGTATCATTCTCTCTCAGCCTCAAGAAATTCCTTTAGTATCCTTCTATTGCATGTATACTTGTAATAAATTCACCCAATATTTTGCTAGATATATGCTTAAGAGTTGGCTTTTTTCTTTCAGCATTTTAACAGTGATATTCTGGTATCTCTGGACACCTTTTTTTCCCAAGAAGTCACCTTTTATTCTCATCATTTCCCCCTAGCATATAGTGTGTATTTTCTCTCTAGCTGCATTTAATGCATTCTCTTTATTTTGGTTTTCAAGAGTTTGAGTAGAGATGCTTAGATGTGTTTTTATTTGTGTGTATCCTGTTATTAATCTGTGAGTCTTTTAGAAATGAGGGTTTTGTTATTAAATTTTGGGAGGAAATTTCCAATATTTCTCCCTCATTTCCTATTTCCTCTTTCCTTTCCTTCTGGAATTCCAACTATGCTAGCACACTCAGTAATATCCTAGAAGTCATTCAGATTCTGATGAGTTCTTTCAATCTTTGCTCTATGTGCTTTATAGTTTATGTTTTAGATGGACCTGTTTTCAAGTTCACGGAGTCTTTCTTCTGAAGTTTACAAACTTCCATTAAGCCCATCAAATGATTTTTTTTTATTTTAGATTTTTTTTTTTTTTTTTAGTTCTAGGATTTCCATTTGATTCTGTTTAGAGCTCTCACATCTTTCCTTGAAATTTATTATCTTCCCACCCATTATGTACATTTTTATTGGCACTTTAAAAAATATATTTATAACATTTATTTAAAAATCTGCTCTTTTCAATATCTGGCCTATCTAACTTTTATTAATAGGGCTTTTAGCAAGCATGGGGGTTGCTTCTGTTAACTGTTCTCATTATTTCTTTTTTTTAAAGATTTTATTTATTTATTTGAGAGAGAGAGAATGAGAGATAAAGAGCACGAGAGGGAAGAGGGTCAGAGGGAGAAGCAGACTCCCCGCTGAGCAGGGAGCCCAATGCAGGACTCGATCCCAGGACTCCAGGATCATGACCTGAGCCGAAGGCAGTCGCCTAACCAACTGAGGCACCCAGGTGCCCCTGTTCTCATTATTTCTTGAATGATCTTGATTATTTGATTTTAAATAATCTTGATTATTTCTTAAATGATAATCTTGAATGCATGGTTGTGTGTTGCTGGTCATTCTCAGAATTAGCAATTTTTAATCATATACTTTGTAATATAGATGATGATATATTGTAGAGACTCTAGATTCTATTTTCTTCCTGTGAAGAGTGTTGAGATTTTTTCCTCAGTAATCAATTAAATCACTGGGTATTTTCCTGACACTTTGTCAAGGCAAGTCTATTTTGGCTTTCCTCTTAGTTCAAAGGAATATTCCTTAGTCCTGGACTTGATCCTTACTCTGACATGGTTCTTCTGGGAGTTTGAGAGCCTAAGTTGCTAACTTGGCAGAAGTTGCACATCAGACTATTTATACAGCACAAAGAATTTGCTGAAATTTCTGCTCTGCTCTTTTCCTCTTCTAGCTATTGCTTTTTTGTTGTGTTTGTGCTGTTGAGGCATCACTCAGATATTAAATGGCAATCCATATCTAAATTTTGAGGATTCTGTCTCTATAGCTTCTTTTCTTGGATTTCATCACTTCATTTCCAATGATTCCAAATTTTCGAATTCTGATTCCTCAGCACTTTCTGTTTTAGCTCTATTCACTATTGCAGTTGTGACTAACAAGAGTATCTTTAGGGGAAAAACCAGTTAAATGTGGGTGTCCCCTGGAGTTCTGCTTTCCATTACATAGTTGTCCATCTCCACTCTCTGCATGACTTCAAAAAGTTATTAGTTAAATTTAGTATTTCTGATTGGAAGGAGTGTTAGTCCAATGAGCGCTTCTATGCCACTACTAGGAGCAGAAGATACATTTCCTTTTCCAAATACTATTCTTCCCTAACAAATTTACCAGTAGGATGTTACAAATATTGTTGCTAGTACTACTTCTTATGCTGACGTAAAGAATTTGGAAAAAAATAAAAACTTGTGTTTCCTTTTTTAATTTTCATGGTACACTGGATTAGAATATTAATGAATTTTTCTACTCTACATCTAAGAATACCTTTGCTAAAAATAATTAAAAATTAGGCATTTAATTAGGATTCGACTGTTTATGTGTAGGAGATTTATTTACAGCTATAGTAACTCATTTGCTACTTTTCTTCAGTATTTAATTTCCAATCAATTTAGTTAACATCGTATGTGCCTATAGATGGAACATTGGGTGTAATCAAATATATATAACCCTTGAAAAGGATTTACCTAAATTTTAATTCCAAATTTTCCTTTATGAGCTAAATGACACTAAATATTTTTAACCAACCTAAGCTTCAGTTTCCTTATCTATAAAAATAGAGATCATAATATCTGTTTTATATTAAATAATATTAATCTAAATGAGCCTTGTTAGCCTAAAATGTACACTGAGTTAGTCATCATTATCATTTTTGTACTTTGATAATACACATATAGATAGGCATAGATAGAATTATGGATATATATTTACTGTAACTACACATTGTACATTTTTACTAAATTTTAATTCTAAAATTTCTATGGGAGTTTAAGGAACTAGAGTAGTTCAAAACTTCTTGAAAAAGAATAAAATTGAGGATTGACATTTCAAAATTCAAAATTTACTACAAATCTACTGTAATTGAGGCAATCTGATACTGACATAAGGACAGACACGTAGGTCAATAGAATAGAATTAAGAATCTAAAAATAAATTTTCACATTTATGGTTCATTGATTATGACAAGGATATGAAGACAATACATTGGGGAAGTGACAAATGGCACTGTGACAGCTAGATCCCTACATGTAAAAAGTGAATTTCCATCCTTACCTCATGAAACATACAAACACTAACTGAAAACAGTTTGTAGATCTAAATGTAAGTTCAAGAAAACTACAAAATTCCTAGAAGAAAATATAAAAATAAGTGTTCATGGCCTTGAGTTAGGCAATGGCTGATTAGATATGATACTAAAAGTACAAACAACAACAACAAAAATTTAAATTGGACTTCATCAAAATTAAAAACATTTATATGGCAAATGATACCATCAAGAAACACAACCCACAGAATAAGAGAAAGTGTTTGACAATCATTTATCTGACAAGGAACTTGTATCGATACTATATAAAGTAATCTTCCAACTCCACAATGAAAAGACAAATAACCCAATCAAAAATGGGCAAAGGATTTGAATTCACATTTTTCAAAAGAAGGTATATAAATGACTAATGAATACATGAAAAGTTGCTTAACATAAACTATTAGGAAACGCAAATGATACAACACTTCAAGCACACCAAGATAGATAAAATAAAGAATAGTGATTGCCTAGGGCTCGGGTGGCAGGAAGAGCTGGGGCTGGGAAGTAAAAAAGAGCAGGTGTGGAGAGCGACTGCTAGTGTGTATGTATGTGTAGAGTTTCCTTTGGGGTAAAGAAAATCACCGAAAATTAGATTTGGGGGATGGTTGCACGACTTGTGAACATGCTAAAAGCCACTGAACTGTACAAGTAAAATGGATAAATTTTATGGTATGTGAAATGTATCTCAATAAAGTTGTAAAGACAAATTTAAAAGACATGCCATACATGTTGTTCCTTAGATTTTAATATGTTTGACAGTAATAAAATTCAAGCTTTCTGTTTATTTGTTTTAATGTTGGCAAGATGTTTTATTACCAAAAAATCATTCCTAATCCAAATGAAGTACAAACTTTACCAAAGTCCCTACCAAACTTGCATATGCTTTTATGTTTTATATCTTTCCTGCTCCTGTCCAGAAACAAAGTTTAATTGTAATCATGAATTAGAACATCGCTTGCATTTTGTCTTCATTATTTTTTAAAGGAAATGACATTTGGGCTTTGTGACTAATTCAAAGTATTTTTCAAGTACAAATCATTAGTAACATTTGTGTATGAGTAAATGCAATAATGATACCTCTCAAATAAAATTTTTGTCAAAAGTAGTTGGACAAAACTATGCAGTAGAGAATGTTGAAATGATTTAGAAACAAAAACAAGATGTGAAAACTCTATCTGAAAGGATGAGTGTGACAGGAGGGTAAATCATGACCAGAAAGAAAAAGACCCATTTCTATCTCTTGACTGCCTTTCTGTTGGTGGAGATGAGCTAAGAGAGGTTGGGCTCAGATGCCGTGTCCATATCATGTTTTTCCTATACCTGAGATCACAGAATTATTCACAGAGGGCAAGACTGCTTTGCTCTTAAAACTTTTCAATGCTAATATATTTCAGTATATTTTCAAGTATTAAATCATAACCATAAGTGCGTTTTGAATGTCAAGTAAGTGTATGGATGCCATTTACATAGTTTCTTCTTTTGAACTGAGTCACAAAACTCTCTAAAAAAAAATTAGACTAAAACAGTTTTTAGGTGGCTCAGTCTGTTAAGCATGTGCCTTCGACTCAGGTCATGATACCAGGGTCCTTGCACAGCGGGGAGCCTGCTTCTCCCTCTCCCTCTGGTGCTCCCCCACCTGTGCTCTCTCTCTCTCTCTCTGTCAAATAAATAAATAAAATCTTTAAAAAAATAAAATAGTTTTTTAAAGAATTATGTAAATTTCTAGTTAATGATATTTTTTCTGCATACCTTTGATAAACTAGGAACTAAATAACTATATATTAAATGAATTTATCTAATTTTGATTATAAAAATTATTTAAAGTGGGGAATTAAAAGATTTTATATGGATGAAGAATTGAATTTAATTGTAAAGATAAAGTCTAAAATATGAAATTGTTGGCTATGGATAAAATGTTATATTTAATCCATATAATATACAAATTAAAAATAAATTTAACATTTTTTATTTGAAATTAAGATCTGTGTTTATAAATTACTGAATATAAGGCATATTTTCTAAAGTAGACATAAACAATGCAACACTGTCTGAAATCACCATACAAGATTCCTTTCTGACATGTAGACTAATAATACATGTAATACATTCCAGACATTCATTGAACATCCACGTGTTTTTGGTATCTCAGTGTAGGTAGGACAGAAATCAATTATTTGTGAGGAGTAAACATTCATTAATGAATGCCAGAATGATCTTCCTAAATTCATGTGTAAAGTTTGCAAAAGCCAATCTGCTAGAAAAAGACATAAAAAAAATTTTATATTTAAGACCTCAAATTATTAAAATGATACCAAAGCCTCATATTATGCATATTGATTATCTTTCCTCAGCATACACGGCCCTGTAAATTATAGCTTACTTCTCTATATAAACATGTTTCTTCATAAACCAGCTTGTTGGTGATTTCCAACTTTGGAGTTAAACACTACATTTTATAATCCAAATTTATATTTTTTCTTCAACATTGTATATTTTTTCATTGTCAACATTTTGGTATTTTGGTTGCCCACACATTGTCACATTTATTATTTAACATGAAAGTTGTATTACTCTAACTGATTTAATGTTCATGTAAAATCCATGTCACTATGGACAATTTCATAAACCATTATGGACCTCCTGAGCTTCCTTGATCGTCACACTGGGTGACACTGATGGGGATGAATGGCAGGAAAATTTAAGCCATACTATCGAAAACCCTGCATTGCTTCTTTGAGAGCAAGAGTGACACACTGTGTGGAATTTCATAAACCTGACAGTCACTTCTACTGCTTCACACATACTTTCCCCAGGTATAATAATATGAGGTATGTAGGTGAACGTAGTGAGACTTGATAAAAGCTCAGTGATCCATTTACTTGTTTAGCTAACTTTCAGCCAGGACTCTAGCTCCCGAGACACTTCTCACCAAATCCTATTGATTTACCATTTGCACTCTTGAAGTAGATGCAGAAGGTAAGATATATGCCATTTGATGTATGCACAGATCCATGGTTTAGCCACTCTCTACTACCACACAGAGCATTTTGTCAGTGCTTTTCTCATTTCAGAGGGATTTCAGGAAAACTGGCCTGCACAATTCAAGTCAAATTTGAAATCCAGATGGATGGGTTCTGCTTTCTTCTGAAACTTGTATGTTTATCCTCTTAAATTTGTCACTGAAACCCAGAAAAGATAAAATAAAGGTTTCCTTTTCTCTCTTCTCAACTCTCATTTTTTCCTCCAATATAGTTTCTTATCTGACTATTTCACCAAGGCCAAGACACACAATGTGAGTTGACTCTTAAAAGCACTTCCTGGAGAGGCCACCCGGCTCTCACCATCTATATTTCTGTGCCATTGGAATGAGGGTTCTTGGAACCCAGCATGCAGGCAGCCAAGACAGGGAAAACACATGAATGTGTCATATAATAATTTTGTTTTTCCTCATTGTCTTTTGTAGGCCAATTCATTTTTCTCTAACTAAAAAGTCATCGTCACCTATCTCCATCCTGTACTTGGTTCCTGGGGGTTTGTCCGGCCATTTCAAGAGGCCATTGTAAAAATATAACAGAAATATCAAAAACCCATTATAAGTACTTTTTAAAATATTTTAAGCCTGTGATTTAATATTTCAAGAATCTTTTAAATCTACCATTGAAAGGGATTCTTATCAAATTAGAAATATTTTAAAATAAGGAAAACAACATCACTGACCATCAGGGAAATACAAATCAAAACTACAATCAAAAGTACAAAGAGCCTCACACCCGTATTAGAATGGCTAACATTAACAACAGAAGAAACAACAGGTGTTGGTGAGGATGTGGAGAAAGGGGAACCCTCCTACACTGTTGGTAGGAAGGCAAAATGATGCAGCCACTCTGGAAAACAGTAGGGATGTTATTCAAAAAGTCAAAAATAGAACTACCCTATGATCCAGCAACTGCGCTACTACCCAAAGAAAACAAAAATACTAATTCAAAGGGGTACGTGTACTCCAATGTTTATAGCAACGTTATCTACAATAGCCCAAGTGTCCATCGACTGATGAAGATGTAGTGTGTGTGTGTGTGTGTGTGTGTGTGTGTGTGTGTGTGTATGAATGAAATATTGCCATTTGCAATGATGTGGATGGAGCTAGAGAGTATTATGCTAAGTGAAATAAGTCAGTCAGAGAAAGACAAATACCGTATGATTTCACTTATATGTAGAATTTAAGAAACAAAACAAACAAGCAAAGGGGAAAAAACAGAGAGGGAGGCAAACCAAGAAACAGACTCTAAACTATAGAGAAGAAACTGATGGTTATCAGAGTGGAGGTGGGTGGAGGGATGGGTAAAGTAAGTGATGGGTATTAAGGTGGGCACTTTTGATGAGCACTGGATGTTGTGTGGAAGTGTTGAATCACTATATTGTACACCTAAAACTAACATTACACTGTACGTTAACTGGAATTTAAAAAAAAGCTTAATAAATAAATAAATAAATAATAAAAAAGAGGCCTTGCCCCCTTCCACCATGTGAGGGCACAGAAAGAAAGCACCATCTATGAATCAGGAGGTGGGCTCTCACTAGACATTGAATCTACTGGTGCCTTGACCATGGACTTCCCAGCCTCCAGAACTGTGAGAAATAAATTTCTGTTTTTTATTTTAAAAAAAAGAAGAAGAGGAAGAAAAATGTGGTATATGTACACAATGGAATCTTATTCAGCAATAAAAAAAGAAGAAATGCCCACAATCTTGGCATTTGTAACAACATGGATGGACCGTCAGTTCGTTATACTAAATAAGTCAGAGAAAGAGAAATACTGAATGATCTCACTTATGTGGAATCTGAAGAGACAAAACAAAACCAACAACAAGAACAAAAACAAACTCATGGATACAGAGAACAGATTAATGATTGCCAGAGGTAAGGGTGGGAGAAATGGGTGAAGAAGTCAAAAGGTACAAACTTCCAGTTATAAAATAAATAAATCATGGGAGTGTAATGTATAGCATGGAGACTATAGTAAATAATACTATATTGCATATTTGAAAGCTGCTAGGAGAGTAGCTCTTTTTTAAAAATTTTTATTTATTTATTTATTTATTTGAGAATGAGATAGAGAAAGCATGAGAGAGGGGAGGGTCAGAGGGAGAAGCGGACTCCCTGTTCAGCAGGGAGCGTGATGCGGGACTCCAGGATCATGACCTGAGCCGAAGGCAGTCACTTAACCAACTGAGCCACCCAGGTGCCCAAGAGAGTAGCTCTTAAAAGGTCTCATCACAAGAAGAAAAATTAAATATGTAAGGTGATGAATGTTAACTAGATTTATTTTGACTATTTCACAATGTATACAAATATCAAAGCATTATGCTGTACATCTGAAACAATATGATGTTAAATGTCAATTATACCTCAATCAATTTTAAACTACAAAGCACAAATTTGGATGCAAGTATCACTCTTAAAATTTGGATGATGCTTTGCAAGGTCCAGACAACGAGAGAGACAACAGCCAGTTATAAACTCACTAATTCCCCGCTAAAATAAAAACTTAGACTGTCTTACCTAAGATAATGAGAAACATGAAAAGTTCGTTTTTAAATTTCAGTCTTAAATGTAAGTTTTAGATTTCCTATGATGTTAGCATTAGTTTCAAATTGATGTCTAAGGTGGTATATAATACGTGGTTGGGTCCTCTAAAAGTCTTCACGGAGCAGTGGATGACAGGAAGAGGGGCTGATGGCAAATGAACCTTCTGCAGATTCTATTCATAGTCATTTAAACAATATATCCTGAGTACCTAGTAAATGCAAGGTACTAGTGACACAGCGATGAAGAAAAGCAGTTACCTTACATGGGACTCACTGCCTACAAACCCGGAAAAAAAATTAAGAACTTGGAAATGGTGTCATTATTATTGTGAGTTTCCTTACCTGTGTCCAGCGGCACTGAATCTGAGACTTCCTGAACAAAATTGCAGCAGTTCCATTCATCATTCCTCTGGGCATGCATAACTCAGAATGTTCCTGACCAGCCTGGTGTTGTAAGCTATGGACTCAAAGCTCAACTCAAAAACTCAACTCCTAACCGTGTAATTTTAATAATCACTGTCTTTCTCCACTCCGTGGAATGTTTCAGCAGGCTTCTCTATCACCACATGCTCTTGTTTGGATAAGAACATTTTAAAAAGAAAAATCTTCTTATAATTTTATCCCCCAAATGAATTGTTTAGTCTTTAACCACAAATATGACAAATAATCTTCATGGACATCAACTAAAACAATATTAATGAATATGTTAATTATATTGTTTAAATACTAGAATGTGTAACAGATTTCATCTGATAATAAAATAATTCAAAAAAAATATGTTATTTCAGCCAAGGAACTATCATAAAGTTTCAACTATGTTTTCTAGAATACGACAAAAAAATCAGAAGCTATTTAAAGAAATCAATTTTTACAAACCATACTTATAAGAAATGATTATCCAGTTTATTTTCTTCTATTCTCCTTTAATTGAACCCAATGAAAGTTATATAAAAGTCAGTTATTTCTTTTTATATTAGTACATTTATTCTAAAAGCAGTAAAAAAACATATGCTCAGAGAATTATTTGATACTGACTGAAGTGATACCAGAAGAAGGCTATATATAAATGTGGATCTATTTTTATGAAAAAGAAATACTTTTATATGGAATATTTATGCTACAATTGAATGCTAAAAATAGGAACTGTGGAGGATGGAGAAAAATAAAATCAAATTCAATATGAATATAATAAATCCATAGCACAGAACGTTCTAGAAACTGTGAAAGGTTAAATGGCATGGACTTTTCCTTGACAGTTACAGGATAAATATAATTAGTGTTTATATTAATGAAACCGTGTGACATAATGGTAAAGTTATAATTACCAGGTGCCAAAACATCACAGAAACAAAAAGAGAAACAAAAATATAATTTAAAAGACAAATCAGCTAAACCTTTTTATACCATAAATTCTACATACTCAGAGGCAAAAAAAAAAAAAGGATTAAGAATAAAGGGGCAATAGTGTCCTAAAGTAAGTCCATGTATGAAGATACAATGGAATAAACAATCAAACGAAGCAAATGGGTGCTTCAGTCAGTTAAGTGATTTTTGGAAGAAGTGAATTTTACTTAGAAGGTCACTTATCTCTGAAAGTATTAACAATTTGGTTAAAAAGAAGTGGAAATGTTTCAGGAAAAGAACTTGTTCACTTTAAGAGAAACAGATTTTTGGAGCTGGAAGTCTCTAACTTTTATTTCAGAACACACTCCATACAAGCAACGCTGCCTAACAAACCCCAAGGGCTTTGGTTACTCTATGATCAATTTCTAATAAGCATGACAGAAAACAAAAAATAAGCATATTAAAACCCACAGGCACATGCAGACACATAAACACACACAGAGAGCCCATTTTCCAAGAGCACATTTCACGGTTACAGAGAAAAAAATCTTTAGTAAAAACTCACCATCAGGAATTTCATAAACTCTTGCAGCCTTCTGTAAGAGCATATGGTGGCAGAAGATGTTTGATGGCATGCTGCAGTTAGTGGCCCCATCCAGATAGTCCATACTGAAGAGGAAGGAAAAGTAAAGAAGAAAAGGACCAGTGAGGAAGATGCTGTGATATTTGGGAGCAAATAGGATGAGAGGCTAAAACAAAAATGAGCTGTGCATAGAAAAGGTAGATTTGAAGAACTGCAAGGAAAGTGTACAAAACTGGATTGTGTGAGCTAAGAAAAAAAGTTTGGCAAAACTCATTTTCATTTCGTAAACCTGTGAGACTAAGAGGATAATAATCCTACCGCTAAATAACATTTTAACAATTTGAGCACTTTAAGCTAGTTCGAGGATGCCAAATTTAACCAAAATAGTTTCCAACTATTTTGAAATAGTCTGACATTTGAAAGCTGTAGAATGATTCAAAAAAAAAAAAATACTGTGTGGCTTCAGCACTGACTGGTATCAAAATATTCCTAGTGACATACTGATTTTTTATTAAGAAAATGTATTCCAAGTTTTCCCGGATCTATTCTAATGTTTCAAAGAGAGGTGATCAACCTACCCCTACCAAGATCTGAAGCTAGAAAACATCTGAGTCAACCTCCACTTTTACATCCATTCTCAATATCTGATTACTCACCAGCTCTGTAAATTCTCTTTCCAAAATGTCTTTTGAATCTGGACATCCTTGGTGTTCCTACGATTTCCTTCCTTTTAGCTCTCATTTTTTCATCTGTCCTTACTCTGCAGTTCCAACCTCTAAAACAGAGCTTCAATCTGACTACTTTTCTGCCTCTCTGTTAGCATCCCTCTGGTCCAGGCATCACCGTCTCTATCCTAAAACACAGAAACCACTTTCTGATCATCCCACTGCTACCAGAGTCTCTCTCTCTTTCTCTCCCCTTCTCTCTCTCTCTCTCTTTAAAATAAGAATCTGATTTATCACTTGCAGGCCCCTGGCTTAAAGTCCTTTGGTTTTCAGATAAAATTCCTCAGGATGAGCAACAATGCCTTATATTATCTTGCCACACCTACATTTATAAACTTATCCAGAATCATGCTCGCCTTTTTCTCACTATGCTTCAAGTCCATTTAGACATTCTTTGTTCTCCGTCTATAATCCAATTCTCCTTCTGGTTACAGAGTTCCTGCACTTATTGGTACCACAGATTTTAAAGGCTTTCTTTTTGACTTCGGAAAGCCAGCTCCTTCATCCTTCAGGTCTCAATTTAAATGTCACTTGCCTCAGGGAAGACTCTGCTGACCACCTGCTCTGAGGTAGTGAAACATTTCCCCCTGCCTAGCTGGATAGGCTTTACCATGTCTCCTTAGTTGTTATATTGTAGTTTGTATACAAGATTTTCAAAACATGTATTGGAGTATTGAAGAAGTCATCTAGAGGACGTGACCACCAGTTGACCTGTGAGGGGGACCGGTGCAGTCAGAGGTTTCTAACCAGCGCCCCCTCACCCCCATCCTTGGAATGTACCTCCGCCCTGGTCTTGCACTAGGAGCCATTTCAAGAACGCAACCTTGATAGGGTAATGTGGTGTTGAGACCATCTGGACTGAATACTCGCCTAAACCCAGTTAAGGCCTCTGTGTAAACTTTTAAGATTCTGGCAGGCATGTCCAGAGTTCACTCTGTATTGCAGCTGCCCAAGACAAGCCTCTTATGCAAGTTACCTTGCTTATTAAAACTGCCACTTACCAATCTGTAATCGCCTGCCTCTACTTTGGTCTTTCTTTTCATGGGAGCAAATTTTGGATTTCACCTGGGGAACTCCCAAGGTTGTGAACCAAAAACATTCCACTACTACTATTTTCAAAGTAGTAAATGCATGTAACTTTACATTTCAAATGATTTTTGATGAAAAGGAATAGTCCTCTGTTCCACCTGAATCCCCAGCATCAACCCCTCTCAACCTGCTTCTTTTGGTGGTTAGCTACATGTTTCCAAATAAGTCTGCTAATTCTATTATTTCTGGATTTTTTTTTTTTTTTGCTTTAGAGGGAATCATTTGACTTCTTAAACTTGAAAATAAAATATTAGATCTCTTACACTTACCAAACCCTTCTAACTTCTATCCTCGAAGTTTTGTTTTAAATCAGTCATCATGTTTATATTATTATTATATACACAATATGCATGGTTATGTCATGAAGTGTACAATGATTATATTTAATTTTTATATTTTTTGTTTAGCCTAGAGTTGATTACTTTATCTTTTCATCTGCTTAATATTCTAAGAACCTATGACCAGTTTTTCCACAGACTTCACCAGAAGTATGTATTTCATCTTGATGCAGACAAATGGATTTATCTGTTTTATTTTTAGGTGGAGACATCACTCTGGTGTCTTACGCTTTTCCATTTAACCAACATTTTGGTTATTATTATTCCTTGATGCCCCTCTTCTGAAAAAAAGAGAGATGATTTGCCTTCTTAGGACTGTTATCTTTCCACTAGAACACAAGTCACAGCGGGGTAGAGACTTTGTCTTGCTCACTAGTACTTCATGAATGAATTGAACAGTACTCAGCACCTAGCAACCAGTGAATATTTGTCCAGTGAACTCAGATTCTCACTACTAGATCTTGCCTTGATACCAGGCTACTCTGCTTAATGTTGCTCTGGTTCTACATTGTCTAGGGTTATACTTAATGTTCTATAACTTGGCCTGCAAAGCTGCAACTCATCTATCAAGGCATCAATCTCTTCCCATTCATTCTGGCCTCTTCACTTCCATCACACTACAATTCAGGTCATTCCTTCTGCACATTTATCTACCTTTGGCAATGCTTTGCCCTGTTCTATTGTGACAACCCATGCTGGTTCTTTCATGTGTAGATCATGTGAAACCATATTCTTTAAGAATTTTCCAGATCTTTACCTAGAGTCCATCCTTTCTCTTCTATTCATACTTTTTAACATGGCCACTCAAATTGTGTCCACACAACTCAAATTGTGTCCACACAACAGGCAGGCAAAATCATTGGCATCACCCGGAGACTTGTTTTGAATGCAGAATCCAGGCCCCAAAACAGACTCATTGTCTCCCAATTTGCATTTTAGGAAGATTCTCAAGTGATTTATATGCTCGATGGCATTGAGAAAGATGTTTTAGAGAAACTTCATAGTTCAGGTACTGTTTGCTACACATTCCCCACCTGTAAACTGTGATGTACTGAAAGGAAAATTCTTATGGATCCAAATATCTTTAATATTAGCTTAGTTTTCTCGCATATAGTAGTTTTTCAGTAAATATTTCTCAAAGGAAGGGAGGAAGGAGGGAAGGAAGGAAGGAGCAAGCAGGGGAGGAAAGAAGAAAGAGATCCTCTCAAACTCATGCTCAGGAGACTGTTTTAACCCTAAAATTTGCCCGTAGGCTGCCAAAAGATTGGAGGAATGCCCAAGATTGTTGACAGCCCAGCAGAAGCTAAGAGGAGGCAAGGAAAGATTCCTCTACAATTGAGAGGGAAATAGGTTTGCCAACACCTTGATTTCAGATATCCAGCCTCCAGAACTATGAGACAATAAATTTTTGCTGTTTCAACCTATGATTCTGTAGTCCTTTGTTCTAACAGCCCTAGGAAACTAATATAAATCATAAGGCCAATTTCCCACCTAAATGTAGTAGCTCTGTGAGGTGATGAACATTCTCCTTGTTTTGATTATTTTTCCACGGGACTGTTCCAATTCCAGGACTTTGGCATAAACTGTTGGAACTATTAAATGATTCATTAAACACCAGGCCAAACAAAATTTTTGGTGTTTTGGTACGTTTTAATGTTACCAGTAGAGAGATTTATTGTCTATTAAACAATATTACATATCATTTCACATTTTATTTTAAAATAGTCTTCTCCCATGGAGTTGTTTAACTGATAATATTTTGTTATAACTAAGTTTTGTATGTCCAGACTTTAGCTGCTTGAAAATAAAAATTGAAACAGCTAACCAAAAAATAAATGGAGGCACAAAACCATCTTCTGTGGCCTGCTGTTAAGTCTAGAAATATCTTATTCTGTCAGTGTGATTTCATAGCAGGATGAAAAATGTCAAAAGTGAGGATGACAAATCAGTCTAGTGAGGAAAAATGACTCTTGGACAAGAGATGTCATTTGTCATGATTGCCATTTGACTGCACTTTCCCCCTCTTTTCTTTCATATGAATGCAATTTTGCCATTAGTTTTAAATTATCTTAACTGCACAATGGCTTATCATGAGAATTGTGTTCCCTTTCAAAGAGTTTTGTAAAATAATAAAGTTTCAAAATTGAACTTATATTTGTACATTTCAATGAATTCTTAAAAATCATTAATGCTTAATTTATCAAATATTGCCTTTTTTTAGAATAAGGGGTCATGTTTTCCAAGATATAGGTAGCACCATGGTTTTATAAAAAAAAATTTTTTTTCAAAACTGACACAGCTGAGCACAGCTCTCTGAGCCACTGCATAATACGGATGGTAATTAAGCCACAGCTTCAAGGTTGCATGGGCACAAGACAATTCAGCCTAATGAAGTATCGATCGACTGCAGTCGAGGTAAAACAAGTTGACATTCGTTTAGAGGTAGCAATGTGAATATACCACAATGCCACCAAAGAAATAAAGGGAACAAACAATGAGGCTGAATTTTAATCTTGCAAACACAATTAAGAATCTTATTTATAGCATGCTGCTATCACTTAAACTAAAGCTAATTGCATACTTACTGCCCTGACATAAGATACTTAAATCAGCAGAAATTATATATCCTCGGCATAATGGCAAAAAGAAAAAGAAAAAGTGCAGAAAGTTTAGTGCTTCAGTTAGAGACAATACTAGTACCTTAGAAAACTATACCGATGAAAAGTGTTTGAAATCAAATTTCTCACCTGTTGTTTTGCATAATTAAGCTTATCTTAAGGTGCTCTGAAGAGCAATCCCGAAGAGTAAAATTCAATCTAGATTAAGCAAAATTTTATGGAGAGTAGATTGGTTTCTTCTCAATATTTACCATATCATATGCAAAATAATAGACACTGACATTCAATTGAATATAATTTACTAATCATTGTTTTTTTAATTCACTGAATTTCTTTCTTAAGTGGATAGTTTCTTTTAAAAATTGTATCCAATTTATTTAAGCTAGAAACAAAAACAGTTCACCCATTTTTCCCATCCCTACCTCTTTCAACTACCATTCTGTTCTCTGTATCTATGAGCTTTTTATTTTTTTAGATTGCATACATGAGAGATTATATGGTACTCATCTTTCTTGGTTTGACTTATTTCACTTAGCATAATGCCCTCCAAGTCCATAAATATTATCACAAATGGCAAGATTTTATTCTTTTTAATGAATGAAAAATATCCCATTTGTTATGTCTTATCTTTTTGATAATAGCCATTCTAACAGGTGTGAGACAATATCTCATTGTGGTTTTGATTTGCATTTCCCTGATGATGGATGAGTGATGTTGAGCACCTTTTCATGTGCCCACTGGCCATCTGTATGTCTTCTTTGGAAAATGTTGAGATCTTCTGCTCATTTTTTGATTGGATTGTTTGTTTTTTGTTATTGAGTTGTATGAGTTCTTCACATATTTTGGATATAAGCTCCTTATTAGATATATCATTTACAAATATTTTCTCCCACTAGCTAGGTTGCTTTTTCATTTTCTTGATAGTTTCCTTTACTGCACAGATGCTTTTTAGTTTGAAGTAATCCCACTTGTTTATTCTTGCATTTGTTGCTCTTGCTTTTGTTGTCAAATTTAAAAAATCATCACCGATACATATGTCAAGAAGCTTACAGCCTCTGTTTTCTTCTAGGAGTTTTATAGTTTCAGGTCTTACTCCTTTGTCATAAATTAATTGACCATATAAGTGCAGGTTTATTTCTGAACTCTCTATTCTGCTCCTTTGATCTATGTGTCTGTTTTATGTCAATACCACACTGTTTTAATTATGATAGTTTTGTAGTATAGTTGGAAATTGGGAATATGATATTTCCAGCTTTGTTCTTCTTTCTCAAGATTGCTTTGACTTTTTATGGCTGCATAATATTCCATTGTATATATATACCACATCTTCTTTATCCATTCATCTGTCGATGGACATCTTGGCTCTTTCCATAGTTTGGCCATCAAAAGGAATGAAATCTTGCCATTTGCAATGACATGGATGGAACTGGAGGGTATTATGCTGAGTGAAATAAGTCAATCAGAGAAAGACATATATCATATGACCTCACTGATATGAGGAATTCTTAATCTCAGGAAACAAACTGAGGGTTGCTGGAGTGGTGGGCGGTGGGAGACATGGGGTGGCTGGATGATAGACATTGGGGAGGATATGTGCTGGTGAGCGCTGTGAATTGTGTAATATTATTGAATCACAGACCTGTACCTCTGAAACAATACATTATATGTTAAAAAAAGAAGAAGAAGAAGATAGCAGGAAGGGAAGAATGAAGGGGGGGAAATCGGAGGGGGAGACGAACCATGAGACTATGGACTTTGAGAAAGAAACTGAGGGTTCTAGAGGGGAAGGGAGTGGGGGGATGTGTTAGCCTGGTGATGGGTATTAAAGAGGGCATGTATTGCATGGAGCACTGGGTGTTATATGCAAACAATGAATCATAGAACACTACATCAAAAACTAACGATGTAATGTATGGTGATTAACATAACATCTTAAAAAAATACTTAACAGTTAAGTAGCCACTATCCATATATAAGCAATATTATTGTCTATTATTACTCATTAAATAATTAATAAAATAAATTCCATTTTATATAAAAAAAGATTTCTTTGACTATTCAGGGTGTTCTGTGGTTCCATACAAGTTTTAGGATTGTTTGTTCTATTTCTGTGAAAAATACCATTGGAATTTTGATAGAGATTTTAATGAATCTGTATTGCTTTAGGTAGTATGAACATTTTATGTATTTATTTTCTATTTTAATTTTAATTCCATTATAGTTAACATACAGTGTTATATTAGTTTCAGGTGTACAATAAAGTAATTCAACAGTTCCATACATCACCAGTATGGACATTTTAACAATAATAATTCTTCCAATCCATGAGCATGGAATATCTTTCCATTTATTTGTGTCTTCTTCAATTTCCTTATTACTGTCTTGTTTTCAATATACAGGTCTTTTGCCTCTTTCATTAAATTTATTCACAGGTATTTTATTCTTTTGATGTAATTATAATTAATTTTTAGAAAGGGACTTACTTCCCCAGAAACAAATTTCCAGGGACTGCATTAATAATCACATAGAGGAAGACTAGGATTTCTCAACATTAATATTTAAGTCTCCCTTTCAAATGAACACTAAAATTAAAGTTAACTAGTAAGTAGAGCTATCACACATTTTTAAGCTGTCACTAGTATAAAGAATTGTGAAGATATTGTATTCATTATTTTGAAAAAATATCAGTTTTTAAAATATGATACTAAATATTATTTTAAGAATAATGACATAATACTTATAAAATAAGATATTTGGCCATTTTATAACATTTTCTTAGGATTTATAATTTAATATATACATTTAAAAATATGATTAAGTGTTAGGAATCATTATATTAAGCACTTATCTTTAATAATGAAATATTCTTAAAAATGAAATGCTTTCTACTCAACAATCTGTTGGCATATAAGAGACATTTAAAATCCTATCATATATTATTTGCTTTAATATTTCCTTTATAATTTTATTTATTTTAATTTTAAATAAATTGGAAGCTGAAATGTGTTGTCCAATACTCTCAATATGTTGTCCAATTAATCGCACAACTATTTATTAATCTAGTATCTGAAAAGTTCATTTTTTGACAAATGGAGTCTTTGACCTACAACACTGTTGTAGGCTATTTACTTCAGTGAAAAGGCTAGCCTTACATCCTTTCCAGAAGGCATACTTATTTCACATTCTGTCTGAAGAAGTCATTCAAAGACTTCACATAGGAATTAGAATTCAAAATGTATTTATGCTAATCAATTGACTCAAAGTTACTGACATTATAGAGCTTTCACAAGTTGTATTTTCTCATAGAATTACTCCCAAATTAAAGAGAGAGTGCTAATGTGTCTAATTGCATTACAGACTGGGGCAGATGGATATATTCCTTAAAATACTGATAACCAGATCAAATCCTAAGATTCACAGAAATTGCCCTACTTGTTACAGGAAAAAGGCATTATCTTTACTGTTTTTTTAAAATTCAATAATAAATTGTTTAGGGCTTCAATTATGTGATTTATATATTCAAGGTTTATCACATGTGATTTGAATTTTGTTTTTCTTTTGAGTTATCGCTAAATAAAAAAACACTATTTTATCAGATAGCTATAACTAATATTATTTGTGTTAACAATATTTGAGCATTATATAAAAACAATGCTGTGATTTCTATCACTATATAAATTAATTACTACATACAGAACAAAACAAACTTAATTTTACAATTAAATTGTTTCCTAGCTTCCATCACATTATCCTGTATTATTGATAACAAGGTTAAAAAAGAAAAAAACAAAACATTGTACTGACTTATCATGCATTTCTACAACTACAAAACAACACAAATAACAGATGTTACTTAAAAACATATTTCTATTTTTTTAAATTTTTAGACGTTTTCTGTATTTCTCCCATTATGCTATATACAGTTCTTTTTTGTTTATTAAGGATTCAATAAATATTTGTTAATTTGAATTTTCTATTTAAAGTATGTAACAGCCAATTATGTCATCTTAATTCTAAACTCAATGTAATAAACCTTAAAAGTAATTATAAAGTCTTTATTTTTTTTTAAAGATTCTACTTATTTGACAGAGACACAGCGAGAGAGGGAACACAAGCAGGGGGAGTGGGAGAGGGAGCAGCAGGCTCCCCGCCAAACAAGGAGCCTGATGTGGGGCTCTATCCCAGGACCCTGGGATCATGACGTGAGCCGAAGGCAGACGCTTAACGACTGAGACACTCAAGAGCCCCAGTATAAAATCTTTAAAAATGAAGTTTTATTTATTGTGAGGTGGTAAAATATTGCATGGTAGTAGTCATTTACCTAATGACTATGGTATTTACCTAATCTTATGTCTCCTGGAAAATGGTGGGGTTGTTTTTGTTTTTTAACAATAGACCCTTGACCATATTAAATAATATAATACATAACTCCTTGAGGTTGACATTCTTAAATACATAAGACAAAATATGAATATAATTTTTATGACTAGCTGATTAAGAGAAAGAAACAAAACAATGTTATTTTATGTGCATGTGTTTGTATATTAACATACAGTGATATACATTTTGGCAAACTATAGATGAAAGCAGATATAAACATCTAGGTACACAAGTTAGTAATGGGTAAAAAGATACATCCTTATGTACCTTGGTTAATTTTACTTTGTTCCTTTGTCCCACAGCTTTCTTAAAATTACATTAATAATGTGGTATTGATGATACTAGAGTCTAGAAAAAATGTTAGAAATGAATCCTCACAAATATACAATGCTCATGATGTAATGATGAACTGATGTAAGGGATTGGAATTTTATAAAATAAATGTTACATTAAAAATGTAGTCCACATTGATACATTAATATATGATAAAATAATATATTTAGTCACATACAGCATTTTTAATAGTCAAGGAATAACATACAGCACTTTTTTGGCATAAGTGATACTGTTTACAAATATGATTTATCGGAATCATCATTTTCTAATTGTTCACAAATTAACATCCTCATTTTAATAACTATTTTGCATAATTAGTTTCTTTTATGCATATTCATGCCTACTATAAATAATCCTTTTTTTAAAATAAGACATTCATTATTTTATGTTAGGGCAAAAGGTGCTTAGAAAAATTTATCTTTCTTTTTGAGTGAATATTGAGTAAATAGTGAGTCACACTTACCATTCTAGTTAAAATGCATATGTGAGAAATTACAATAGTCAAAAGATCATGGGACATCAATGAGGAGGGAAACCTCTGAGATACAAAGGAGATAGAATGGAGGGGAATATTGTAATTATGCAAATTACACAAGTATTAAAGCCTCATTTTAAAACTTCTCCAAAATACAAGCTGAAGATACAAAGATGTTGAGACAGTAAGAAATGCTATTGTAAATCTTTGTAATCATAATCATTTAGGTGATCTTATCAATACTTTCTGTATCACTGGGTTTTATTGAAGATTTCTGTAAGAGTGTGAAGATAATCTGATTTTTTTATTATGAAAATTGCATGTGGCAAAAAGAAAAGTATAAAAGGAAATTGGATTAAAAAACTCCTTCTTCCAATTTTTGTCCCAGTCCATTTTTAACTGTATCTTTTGCATTTTTCCAGATATTTTCCATGCATGTACACATAAATCAATTCTCTTTTAATTTTTCCCATAAAATAAGAATATATGATTTCCCTGTTTTGTATTATCCTTTTGTTTCATTTAGCAATACCAAATTTTATTCCATCTAAGACACCACTTATTGAAAGATGCACCATTATTTTATATTTCAATGAGAAAGAAAAATGTTAGCATTTAAACCATAATGCAGTGTTTTTTATCTTTTAGAGTTACTATTTTAAGCACAATATGTGTTTCCTTTCAGTTTTAACTGAACATATATTTGTACAGACTAACCATTTTGTGTATGCATTAAAAAAGGAAAATTCAAATAAAATAGATTGGGTAAGATATACTGAAATTTCGTGTTCAAAAACCACCACTTGAAATCACTATTCAATTTGTAGTCATCAAAGTCTGCATTTTCTCTCATAATATGAATTTTCTGTCAAGCCCTTGATTTAGCAATTTTCTTTTTTTAAAAGATTTTATTTATTTATTTGACAGAGAGAGACACAGCGACAGAGGGAACACAAGCAGGGGGAGTGGGGGAGGGAGAAGCAGGCCTCCCTCTGAGCAGGGAGCCGGATGCGGGGTTGATCCCAGGACCCTGGGATCATGGCCTGAGCTGAAGGCAGACGCTTAATAACTGAGCCACCCAGGCACCCTGATTTAGCAATGTTCTTGAAAGAAGCCATGAAAATATAAAAACCCACTGCCCTCTGGTATGTTCTGAATGGTTGTGTCCCTCCAAAATTTGTATGTGGAAATCCTAATCCTCAAAGTGATGACATCAGGAGATGGGGCTTTGGGGAAATGATTAGGTCATGAGGGTGGAGCTGTGATGGTTGGAATCAGTGCCCTTGCACAAGAGATCTCAGAGAGCTAGCTCATCCCTTCTGCCAAGTAAGGGTCATGTGTAGAAGATAGCCATTTATGAACCAGGAAGCAGGCTCTCACCAGATACAAAAGTTAACCATGTGGGCATTCCGCTCTCAGATTTCTAGCCTCAAGAACTGTGAGAAATAAATTGCTGTTGTTTATAAGCCACTCAGCCTGTGATATTTTTGTATGGCAGCCCAAATGGACTAAGACAAACCACTGCCTGAATGTTCCAAAACATGTCAAGTTCACCAACCAAGCACTGAGAGATGAGGTGAATACTCTTATTATTTTCTAGAAACCAAATAGTTGACTCCAGGGACGTTCTTCGAATCTGCTTACAATCATTCCACAAATTTGAGTCTGATGTTTTGTTGTGCAGGAAATAAAACTGTCCCTAGAAAATAGGATTATGAGATTATCTAGATTTCAAATATGTTAATATATGTAAAAATGTGTCTTAAAATCAGTGAAATATGGTACACCTTGGGGATTCACCCCATTCTGCAAATATATTTCGACTTTACTTTTTATTTTATTTTTTGGTGATGGAATAATAGTGCACTTATTTATTTTTTTCAAATTATTATTTTATTATTATTATGTTAATCACCATACATTACATCATTAGTTTTTGATGTAGTGTTGAATGATTCATTGTTTGTGTATAACACCCAGTGCTCCATGCAGAACGTGCCCTCCTTAATACCCACCACTAGGCTAACCCACCCCCTACCCCCCTCTTCTCTAGAAACCTCAGTTTGTTTTTCAGAATCCATAGTCTCTCATGGTTCGTCTCCCCCTCCAATTCCCCCCGCTTCATTCTTCCCTTCTTACTATCTTCTTCTTTTTTTTTTTTAACATATAATGTATTATTTGTTTCAGAGATACAGGTATGTGATTTAACAGTCTTACACAATTCACAGTGCTCACCATAGCACATACTCTCCTGAATGTCTATCATACAGCCACCCCATCCCTCCCACCCACCACCACTCCAGCACCCCTCAGTTTGTTTCCTGAGATTAAGAATTCCTCATATCA
>NW_027397067.1:25979117-26007292 GCF_003265705.2 Callorhinus ursinus | reverse complement strand
TTAGCCATTCTGACTGGTGTGAGGTGATATCTCATTGAGGTTTTGATTCGGATTTCCCTGATGGCGAGCAATGTTGAGCATTTTTGCATGTGTCTGTTGGCCATTTGGATGTTTTCTTTGGAAAAATGTCTGTTCATGTCTTCTGCCCATTTCTTGATTGGATAATTTGTTCTTTGGGTATTGAGTTTAAGGAGTTATTTATAGATTTTTGGATACCTGCCATTTATCTAATAGGTCATTTACAAATATCTTCTCCCATTCTGTCGGTTGTCTTTTGGTTTTGCTGACTATTTCTTTTGCTCTGCAAAAGCTTTATATCTTGATGAGGTCCCAATAGTTCATTTTTGCCCTTGCTTCCCTTGACTTTGGTGATGTTTCTAGGAAGAAGTTGCTGCGGCTGAGGTCGAAGAGGTTGCTGCCTGTGTTCTTCTCTAGGATTTTGATGGGTTCCTGTCTCACATTTAGGTCTTTCAACCATTTTGAGTCTGTTTTTGTGTATGGTGTAAGGAAATGGTCCAGTTTCATTCTTTTGCATGTGGCTGTCCAATTTTCCCACCATTTGTTGAAGAGACTGTCTTTTTTGCACTGGACATTCTTTCCTGCTTTGTCAAAGATGAGTTGACCATAGAGTTGAGGGTCCATTTCTGGGCTCTCTATTCTGTTCCATTGATCTATGTGTCTGTTTTTGTGCCAGAACCATACTGTCTTGATGTATGACAGCTTGTAATAGAGCTTGAGGTCTGGAATTGTGATGCTGCCAGCTTTGCTTTTCTTTTTCAACATTCCTCTGGCTATTCGTGGTCTTTTCTGGTTCCATACAAATTTTAGGATTATTTGTTCCATTTCTATGAAAAAAGTGGATGGTATTTTGATAGGGATTGCATTGAAGTGTAGATTACTCTAGGTAGCATTGACATCTTCACAATATTAGTTCTTCCAATCCATGAACATGGAACATTTTTTGATTTCTTTCTGTCTTCCTCAATTTCTTTCATGAGTATTTTATAGTTTTCTGAGTACAGATTCTTTGCCTCTTTGGTTAGATTTATTCCTAGGTATCTTATGGTTTTGGGTGCAATTGTAAATGGGATCGACTCCTTAATTTCTCTTTCTTTGGTCTTCTTGTTGGTGTATAAGAATGCCACGGATTTCTGTGCTTTGATTTAATATCCTGCCACTTTACTGAATTCCTGTATGAGTTCTAGCAATTTTGGGGTGGAGTCTTTTGGGTTTTCCACATAAAGCATCATATCATCTGCAAACAGTGAAAGTTTGATTTCTTCTTTGCCAATCTGGATGCCTTTGATTTTTTTTTGTTGTGTGATTGCTGTGGCTAGGACTTCTAATACTATGTTGAATAGCAGTGGTGATAGTGGACGTCCCTGCCGTGTTCCTGACCTCAGGGGGAAAGCTCTCATGTTTTCCCCATTGAGAATGATATTCACTGTGGGTTTTTCATAGATGGCTTTTATGATATTGAGGTGTGTACCCTCTATCCCTATACTCTGAAGAGTTTTGATCAAGAAAGCATGCTGTACTTTGTCAAATGCTTTTTCTGCATCTATTGAGAGGATCATATGGTGCTTGTTCTTTCTTTTATTAATCTATTGTATCACCTTGATTGATTTGCAGATGTTGAACCAACCCTGCAGCCCAGGGATAAATCCCACTTGGTCGTGGTGAATAATCTTTTTAATGTACTGCTTGATCCTATTGGCTAGTATTTTGGTGAGAATTTTTGCATCCATGTTCATCAAGGATATTGGTCAGTAATTCTCCTTTTTGATGGGGTCTTTGTCTGCTTTTGGGATCAAGGTAGTGGTGGCCTCATAAAACAAGTTTGGAAGTTTTCCTTCCATTTCTATTTTTTGGAACAGTTTCAGAAGAATAGGTATTAATTCTTCGTTACATGTTTGGTAGAATTCCCCTGGGAAGCTATCTGGCCCTGGGCTTTTGTTTGTTGGGAGATTTTTGATGACTGCTTCAATTTCCTTAGTGGTTATAGGTTTGTTCAGGTTTTCTATTTCTTCCTGGTTCAGTTTTGGTAGCTGATACATCTCTAGGAATACATCCATTTCTTCCAGATTACCTAATTTGCTGCCATATAGTTCCTCATGATATGTCCTTGTAATTGTTTGTATTTCTTTGGTGTTGGTTGTGATATCTCCTCTTTCATTCATGATTTTATTTATTTGGGTCATTTCTCTTTTCTTTTTGATGAATCAGGCCAGGGGTTTATCAATTTTGTTAATTCTTTCAAAGAACAACCTCCTAGTTGCGTTGATCTTTTCTACTGTTCTTTGGTTTTATTTCATTGATTTTTGCTCTGATCTTTATTATTTCTCTTCTCCTGCTGGGTTTAGGCTTTATTTGTTGTTTTCTCCAGCTCCTTTAGGTGTAGGGTTAGGTTGTGTATTTGAGACCTTTCTTGTTTCTTGAGAAAGGCTTGTATTGCTATATACTTTCCTCTTAGGACTGCCTTTTCTGTAACCCAACGATTCTGAACAGTTGTGTTTTCATTTTCATTGGTGTCCATGAATTTTTTAAATTCTTCTTTAATTTCCTGGTTGATCCATTCATTCTTTAGTAGGGTGCTCTTTAGCCTCCAAGTATTAGAGTTCTGTCTGACTTTCCTCTTGTGACTGAGTTCTAGTTTCAAAACATTGTGGTCTGATAATATGCAGGGAATGATCCCAAACTTTTGGTACCAGTTAAGACCTGATCTGTGACCTAGGATGTGATCTAATCTGGAGAATGTTCCATGGGCACTAGAGAAGAATGTGTATTCACTTGTTTTGAGATGGAATGTTCTGAATATATCTGTGAAGTCCATTTGGTCCAGTGTGTCATTTAAAGTCTTTATTTCCTTGTTGATCTTTTGCTTAGATGATCTGTCCATTTCAGGGAGGGGGGGTGTTAAATTCCACCACTATTATTTTATTGTTGTTGATGTGTTTCTTTGTTTCTGTTATTAATTGCCTTATATATTTGGTTGCTCCCATGTTAGGGGCATAGATATTTACAATTGTTAGATCTTCTTGTTGGATAGACCATTTAAGTAGGATATGGTGTCCTTCCTCATCTCTTATTACAGTCTTTGGTTGAAAATCTAATTTGTCTGATATAAGGATTGCCACCCCAGCTTTCTTTTGGTGTCCATTAGCATGGTGAATTGTTTTCAACCCCCTCACTTTCAATCTGGGGGTGTCTTTGGGTCTCAAATGAGTCTCTTGCAGACAGCATATCGATGGGTCTTGTTTTTTTATCCAATCTGATAGTCTGTGTCTTTTGATTGGGGCATTTAGCCCATTTATATTCAGGGTAACTATTGAAAGTTATGAATTTAGTGCCATTCTACTTCCTATAAGGTGACTGTTACTGCATATTGTTTGTGTTCCTTTCTGGTCTATGTTGCTTTTAGCCTCTCTTTGTTTAGAGGACCCCTTTGAATATTTCTTGCAAGGCTGGTTTTGTGCTTGCAAATTCCTTAATTTTTGTTTGTCCTGGAAGCTTTTTATCTCTCCTTCTATTTTCAATGACAGCCTAGCTGGATATAATATTCTTGGCTGCAGATTTTTCTCATTTAGTGCTCTGAATATATCATGCCAGTCCTTTGTGGCCTGCCAGGTCTCTGTGGATAGGTCTGTTGCCAATCTAGTGTTTCTACCATTGTAGGTTACAGATCTCTTGTCCCAAGCTGCTTTCCGGATTTTCTCTTTGTCTCTGAGACTCGTAAGTTTTACTGTTAGATGTTGGGGTGTTGATCTATTTTTATTTTTATTTATATTTATTTTTATTTTTATTATTTTTGATATATATATGTATATATATCAAAAATAAGGGTAACTACTATGATGGGTTAGAATATGACTCTAAAAATGAAAAATAAAAAAAAAATTTAAAAAGGGATTGATAAGATATTGGATGAAAAAGGGAAAAAGAAAAATTCAAAAAAAAAAAGACAGTTAAAAAAATTTAACTTTGAAAGATTAAAGAATCATGCTTAAAAAGCCATGGGTTCTATGTGCAGTATTCCCCTAGCGCTGGAGTTCTGCCATTCTCATTGATTGGTAAACTTGGTCTTGGCTGGCTGTTCTTGCTGATCATCTGGGGCAGGGGCCTGTTGCCATGGTCCCAAATGTCTGCCGGAGGCGGAATTTCCCTGCCCTTGCCAGGTCCAGGCTAAGTAATCTGCTCGGGTTTGCTCTCGGGAGCTTTTGTTCCCTGTAAGCTCTCTGTACCGCTTTGGAGGATGAGAGTGAAAATGGCGGCCTCCCAATCTCCACCCCAGAGGAGCCGAGAACTTGGGGCCCCACTCCTCGGTGAGCCTTCAGAGAAAAGCAGTCAGTCACTCCTGTCTCCCTGGTCTCCGGCCACACTCCTTGCTCACCCGGCCTGTGACTGAGCATTTCAATCTCTGGCACACAACCCCTTGTGGAGTCTCCAAACCCAGCAGATCCCTGTGGTGTGCTTCCACGCCACTCCTCCCGGGGGAGGAAGGGGAGCCTCCCTGGATCTGCCGCTTGTTGGATCCCTGTTGGAAGAGTAGTGGCCCGACTGTGCTGCAGATCATGGTTTATGGCAACCCCAAGCTAAGAGCCCATGCCTCGGCTCTGTCTCTGCAGCCGACTTCCCCTCTCCAATACCGGGGAGCTCTGCTGCACTCAGGCACCCCTGGTCTTTCTGTGACCCTGAGGGTCCTGAGAACACACTGTCTCAGTGAGGGTTCCACTCCCCCACTTAGCCCTGGAGCAACATCCCTCAGCAGAGCCGACTTCCAAAAGTTCTGATTTTGTGCTCCGCGGCTGTATCACTTACCAGAAGTGGCAGATGAAGGCCCCCTCTCCCGCCGTCTATCCTCCTAAATATCGCCTCGGATTTACTTCTCCACGCATCCTACCTTCCAGAAAGTGGTGGCTTTTCTGTTCAGGGAGTTGTTGCTATTCTTTTCTTCAATCTCCTGTCGAGCTCGTAGGTGTTCAGAATGGTTTGATCCCTATCCAGCTGAATTCCTGTGACCATATGAAATCCAGGTCTCCTACTCCTCCACCATCTTACTCTGCCCCCCCCATAATAGTGCATTTATATAAACAGCTTGGTTGATGTAAGCAAACACTTACTGCTAGATTTTTTTTTTTGAAGATTTTAATTATTTATTTGAGAGAAAGAATGAGAGAGAGAGAACACATGAGAGGGGGGAGGGTCAGAGGGAGAAGCAGACTCCCTGCCAAGCAGGGAGCCTGATACGGGACTTGATCCCGGGACTCCAGGATCATGACCTGAGCCGAAGGCAGTCACTTAACCAACTGAACCACCCAGGCACCCTACTGTTAGATTTTTAGTTTTCCTCAATCTTTTCTTTCTTTCTGTTTTATTTCTTTCTTCTCCTTTATTGTTTTGGTTGATTTGCCTTGACAATTTTGTGTATGTGTGCATGTATATCTAGTAAATAAAATCCTAGAAGTGAAAATATTCAAAGGGCATGTTTATTTAAATTTTGAAATAATTTTTTAAACAAATTATCTCCCTCAAGGATTAACGTTCTGCATATTAGAGTGCCTTGTTTCTTTCACTCACACTAATATTATGCATTTAAACCTTTTTAAGTTTTTTAAAAATCTGAAACGTGTTTTCTGTCAATAATGAATAGTACCCCTTATAGTTGTCCAATCCTGCAGTTCTGAGTCAAATTATGATATTTTCTACTTTATATTTCAGGAATTATGTGCTGCGTAGAGAAACTTTCAACTGTCTAAAGTTTCTTAAGCATATGCAGTTTTAAAACTTTAATGTTTCAGTTGTTTTAAGTGGAACATATTCATTCTAATATATATATATATATATATATATATGCTTATAAGAGACTCATCTTAGACCTAAAGACACCTCCAGTTTGAAAGTGAGGGGATGGAGAATGATCTAACATGCTAATGGATGTCAAAAGAAAGCTGGAGTAGTCATATTTACATCAGACAAACTAGATTTTAAAACAAAGACTGTAACAAGAGATGAAGAAGGGATTATATCATAATAAAGGGGTCTATTCAAGTAGATCTAACAATTGCAAATATTTATGCCCCCAACTTGGAAGCACCCAAATATATAAGTCAATTAATAGCTAACATAAAGAAGCTCATTGATAATAATAAAATAATGGTAGGGGACTTTAAAACTCCACTTACAACAATGGAAAGATCATCTAAGCAGAAAACCGAAAAGGAAACAATGGCTTTGAATGACATACTGGACCAGATAGATTTAACAGATATATTTAAAACATTTCATCCTAAAGTAGCAGAATACACATTCTTTTCAAGTGCACATGGAACATTATCCAGAATAGATCAAACACTGGGTTACAAATCATGCCTCAACAGGTACAACAAAATGATTGAGATTATACCATGCATATTTTCAGACCGCAACACTCTGAAAGTTAAAGTTAATCACAAGAAAAAAATTTGGAATGATCACCAAAACATGGAGGTTAAAGAACATCCTACTAAAGAATGAATGGGTCAACGAGGAAATTAATGAAAAAAATAAAAAATATATATAGAAGCAAATCAAAATGAATATATGACAGCCCAGAACTTTTGGGATGCAGCAAAGGTGGTTATAAGAGGAAAGTATATAGCAATATAGGTCTACCTCAAGAGGTAAGAAAAATCTCAAAAAGACAGCTTAAACTTACACCTAATGGAGCTAGAAAAGGAACAACAAATAAAGTCTAGAGCCAGCAGAAGAAGGGACACCTGGGTGGCTCAGTCGGTTAAGTGTCTGACTTCGGCTCAGGTCATGATCTCAGGGTCCTGGGATGGAGCTCTGTGTTGGGCTCCCTGCTCAGAGGGGAGTCTGTTTCTTCCTCTCCCTCTCCCCCTGCCTCTCCCCTCACTCGTTCTTGCTCTCTCTCTCAAATAAATAAGTAAAATATTTTTTTAAAAAGAAATAAATGGTATAGAAACAAACAAACAGAAAACAGTAGAACATATCAATGAAACTGGTTCTTTGAAAGAATTAATAAAATTAATAAACCCCAGACAGACTTAGCAAAAAGAAAAGAGAAAGGATCCAAAAAAATTAAATCACAAATGAAGGAGGAAAGATCACAACCAATACCACAGAAATACAAACAATTATAAGAATATTATGAAGAATTATATGCCTACAAATTGGGCAATCTGGAAGAAATAGATAAATTCCTAGAAACATACAAACTACCAAAAGTGAACCAGGAAGAAATAGAAAATTTAAACAGACCTATAACCAGCAAGGAAATTGAATCAGTCACCAAAAATCTCCCAACAAACAAAAGTCCAGGGCCAGATGGCTTCCCAGGGGAATTCTACCAAATATTTAAAGAAGAGTTAATACCTATTCTCAAACTGTTAAAAAAAAAAGAGAGAGAGAGAGACATGGAAGGAAAACTTCCAAACTCATTCGACAAGACCAGCATTGCCTTGATTCCAAACCCAGAAAAAGACCCCACTATAAAAGAGAATTATAGGCTAATATTGCTGATGAACATGGATGCAAAAATTCTCAAAGAAAAAAATACTAGTAAATTGAATCCAAGAGTACAGTAAAAGAATTATTCACCACAATCAAGTAAAATTTATTCAAGCGTGGTTCAATATTCTCAAATCAATCAACATGATACACCACATTAATAAAAGAAAGTTAAGAACCATATGATCCTCTCAATAGATGCAAAAAAAAAAAAAAAGCATTTGACAAGATAGAGAATCCATTCTTGATAAAAACCCTCAACAAAGTAGGGATAGAGAGACCATACCTCAACATCATAAAGCCCATATATGAAAGACCCACAGCAAATATTATCCTCAATGGGGAAAACCTGAGCACTTTCCTTCTATGGTCAAGAACAAGACAGGGATGTGCACTCTCACCAATTTCATTTAACATAGTACTGGAAATCCTAGCCTCAGCAATCAGACAACAAAAAGAAATAAAAAGCATCCAAATCAGCAAGGAAGAAGTCAAATTTTCATTATTTGCAGATGACATGATACTTTATGTAGAAAAACGAAATGACTACATCAAAAAATTGCTAGAACTGATACACAAATTCAGCAAAGTTGCAGGATATAAAATAAGTGTACAGAAATCTGTTGCATTTCTATACACCAATAATGAAGAAGGAGAAAAAGAAATCAAGGAATTGATTCCATTTACAGTTGCACCAAAACCATAATACCTGGAAATAAACTTAACCTAAGAGGTAAAAGGTTTGTATGCTGGAAACTGTAGAACAGTTACAAAAGAAATGAAGGACATTCCATGCTCATGAATTGGAAGAACAAATATTGTTAAAATGTCTATACTACCCAAAGCAATCCACACATTTGATACAATCCCAATCAAAATGCCAACAGCATTTTTCACAGAACTAGAAAAAACAATCCTAAAATTTGTATGGAACCACAAAAAAATCCCAAATAGCCAAAGCAATCTTGAAAAAGAAAAGTAAACCCGGAAGCATTACAATTCCAGACTTCAAATTGTATTACAAAGCTGTAGTCATCAAGACAGTATGGTACTGGCACAAAAACAGACACATAGATCAGTGAAACAGAATAGAAAACCCAGAATGGACCCACAACTATATGACCAACTAACCTTTGACAAAGCAGGAAAGAATATCCAATGGAAAAAAGACAGTCTTTTCAACAAATGATGCTGGGAAAACTGGACAGCAACAAGCAGAAGAATATAACTGGACCACTTTACAAAAGTAAATTCAAAATGGATGAAAGACTTAAATGTGAGGCAGGTGTCCATCAAAATCCTAGAGGAGAATGCAAGCAGTAACTTCTTTCATCTTGGCCATTGCAACTTCTTACTAGACACATCTCTGGAGGCAGGGGTAATAAAAATTAAAAAAATGAACTATTGGGACTTCATAAAGATAAAAATCTTCTGCACAACAAAGGAAACAATTAATAAAACTAAAAGGCAGCCTATGGAATGGGAAAAGATATTTACAAATGATGTATCTGATAAAGGGTTAGTTTCCAAAATCTATAAAGAACTTATCACACTCAACAGTGCCCCCAAAAAATCCAGTTAAGAAATGGGCAGAAGATATGAATACACATTTTTCCAAAGAAGACATCCAGATAGTCAACAGATACATGGAAAAATGCTCAACATCACTCATCATTGGAGAAATGCAAATCAAAACCACGAGGAGATACCACACACACCTGTCAGAATGGCTAAAATTAACAACACAGGAAACAACAAATGTTGGTGAGGATGTAGAAAAAGGGGAACCCTCTTACACTGTTGGTGGGAATCTAAAATGGTGCACTGTGGAAAACACAATGGAGGTTCCTCAAAAAGTTCAAATTAAAACTACCTTAGGAACCAAATAAAAAAATAATGTAAATATATATAGAGAAAAAGATTTGTTCTAGTTATCTTTTAGGCTTTTTATGAAACACAACAATTACATTTAAGGCAAATTTGTGAGAGCATGTATTTTTTAAATCAAACTTAAAATTATAGAACATTAGCTTTAGCACCAACCTGAGAAATATCTAATTAATCCCATTCATTTTGTGTATGAGGAAATTAGGACCTAGCAAAGTTAAATGGATTTTTTCTTTTGTGTCAACAAATTGGAGATCCAAGATTTGGATCTGGGTTGATAGTTTATTCCACCATTGTTAATGTCTCAAAGTCTGAAAAGAGTAAAGATATTTGACCACAAACCATAAGGACTTCATCTGTTTTCAAGTTTTTATTTAAATTCCAGTTAGTTAACATAGAGTGTAATGTTAGTTTCAGGTGTAGAATTTAGTGATTCATCACTTATATACAATATCCAATGCTCATCATAACAAGTGCCCTTAATACCCTTCATCCATTTAACCCATCCCCTCGCCCACCTCCTCTCCAGTAACCCTCATTTTGATCTCTATAGTAAAGAGCCTGTTTTCTGGTTTGCCTTTCTCTTTTTTTTCCCCCCTGTATGTTCATCTGGTTTGTTTCTTAAATTCCACATATGAGTGGAATTGTCTTTCTCTGACTTATTTCACTTAGCTTAAAACTCTCTAGCTCCAGGGAGTGCCTGGGTGGCTCAGTTGGTTAAGCGACTGCCTTCGGCTCAGGTCATGATCCTGGAGTCCCGGGATCGAGTCCCACATCGGGCTCCCTGCTCGGCGGGGAGTCTGCTTCTCCCTCTGACCCTCTCTCATCTCATGCTCTCTCTCTCACTCTCTCTCAAATAAATAAATAACATTAAAAAAAAAAACTCTCTAGCTCCATCCATGTCATTGCAAATGGCAAAATTTCATTGTTTGATGGCTGAGTAATATATCATTGTGTGTGTGTGTGTGTGTGTGTGTGTGTGTACACTACATCTTCTTTATCCATTCATCAGTCAATGGATATTTGGGCTCTTTCCATAATTTGGCTATTGTTGATAATGCTCCTATAAACATTGGGGTGCATGTGCCCCTTCAAATCATTATTTTTGTATCCTTTAGGTAAATATCTTAATGCAATGCCTGGATTTTAAGGTCGTTCTATTTTTAACTTTTTTTTTTTTTTTTTTAATTTAAGCAGGTTTCATGCCCAGTGTGAAGCCCAGCACAGGGCCTGAACTCACCACCCTGAGATCAGGACCTGAGCTGAGATCAATAGTCAGACATTTAACTGATTGAGCCACCCCAGTGCCCCTATTTTTAACTTTTTGAAGAACTTCCATACCATTTTCTAGAGTGAATGCACCAGCTTGCATTCCCACCAACACCTATTTTTTTTTCCTATGTTGTTAATTTTAGCCATTCTGACTGGTGTGAGCTGATATCTCATTGTTGTTCTGATTCATATTTCCCTGATGATGAGTGATGTTGAGCATCTTTTTATGTGTATGTTAGCCATCTGTATGTTTTCTTTGGAAAAATGTCTATTCAGGTCTTCTGCCCATTTTTAATGGCATTATTTGTTTTTTGGGTATTGAGTTTGATAAGTTCTTTTTTTAAAGATTTATTTATTTATTTTAGAGAGAGAGAGAATGCATGGGGATGTGAAGGAGCAGAGGGAGAATCTTAACACGGAGCCCAATGCGGGGCTCAATCCCACGACCCTGAGATCAGGACCTGAACCAAAACCAAAAGTCAGACACTTAGCCAACCCAGGCACCCCATAAGTTCTTTATAGATTTTGGATACTCACTCTTTAAATAGATATGTCATTTGCAAATATCTTCTCCCATTCCATAACAAAAGGTCATGAGTAAAGTGTTTATTGCTATTGTTGCTGAGAATAAGCAAAGAATCCTGTGGTGCTGGAGGGAGTATTTTGTCCACATTCCAATTACTTACTGAATATGATGCTTTTGGAGGATGATAGCTCCAAGGATAAAGTGTGGTCTGTATCACCAGAGCCAGTGATGAATAAACTATTTAGATTTAATTACAAATAATCTCTTTATTCTAGGTGATAGTATATTTCTTGATTCAGAGTTAAGAAGTAAGTGTTTCATATCACAAATTCCTAGCTTCCATGGCACATACATATACTTACTTATTCATAAGGTCTGTCATGCATATCTATATAATTTATGTATGCCAACCATTTGTGCATTGGTATGTGGGTGAAGGCATGGAAGAAGGGGAGTTCTTTGAGGTCTGAGAGGACCTGGCTGCCCTGGAGATGGATTATGAAGAAGTGGACACAGAGTCTATGGACAGCAAGGATGAGAGTGAGGAATTACAGAGGGTCCTGGTACCTGAAATGCTCGGTCTCTCTCCCTAGTTTTGTATCTCTTATTCTACTGTTTCCCTAATTCCCTACAATCAAAGTCTCAAGTGAAAAATAAAATTTTATAAGTTTGGTTAACAACAACCTATTATAAACCTTATTATTTATACTGCATACATCTATAGTATTGAAATAAATGGCTGATAAGGCATGTTGTGGTGAAATGAATGTTTATTTCAACAGAGTGTGCCTCATCAGCTTTGTTTATGTCAACAGCGTTTTGACTGATAGTCTTTTCTCAAGACTATTCCTACCTAAATATCCAGCACACCAATCTAATTTTAGGTAAGCTATCCATTTTTACTGGTTTTGGGATAGCTTTGAAAAATCTCTCTGTCTCTCTCTCTCTCTTTGTCCAACTTTGGTGATTGAGGTTATCTATTTGAAAGCTGGTCCATTCTACAAGTTGGTTTCTTAATTCAATAACAAACTTAGACCTGAGTTGGTAAACATGTTAGGCCATGAAAAGTAGATAAATGTATCTTAACTAAACCAAATATGATATGTTTCAGAGTTCTAAAGAAAATGGCAAATACTGCTGTAGTTAACTTGCATTTAAGATGTAATTTTCTGTTACTGTTTTACATCACTTTCCTAAATAATCTCTTCCTTCTTTTGCAGAGCTAACATAGTTGAAAATTAGACATCGAATCTAATCCTGTGAGTTCCTAGATTAGAACATAGGTTGAATTTGCTATTTAAGAGTTAAGACTTTCATTTGGGTGCAGTAGAAGCCTGGGAATTGGAATGAGTTAATTTGAAGGAATTTAGATGGCTCTGAGCATTCCAAATACATAAACTCCACTTACCCATAGAATCAATCTCTCATCTTTTATTTGATGAGATATTCCTGCCTCATTGACAATATTATATTGACTTTACCTGCTATAAAATAACCAAAACTTTCAATAACTTGATCATTTCTATTGGCAAAAATCCTGGGAATATGTGTGTGTGAATTCTGGAAATGCCAGATTAAGTATAGAGAAACATAATTCTAGATCAAATTGGATTTCTCAGTATGAATGATTTTATGTGAGACTCTTGATTTATTATTAAACTGAGTACCTGGAAAGGTCTCTTAACTTTAGCTCTGAAAGCTGATTGGCCCAGGTCCAATACAATGGTGGCATCCACAGAATGAAATTGGACAGTTAGAAATCCCTTATTATAATGTAGAGGAAAGAAATAAAAGACATTTGAGATGGGAATGTTGAAATTGATTTATGATGTGCAATACATTCACCTACTCTCTAATTATGTCCTTAAGGGCATACAGGATATTGAAAAATTGGGAAACACTTGGCTAGGAAGAGCTACAATTGCCCTCAAAGTAGCTGTAGATTTTGTCTTCTGTAGCTAGCTTACACAGGGCAGAGTGACTAATGCTATTACGGAAATGGGATTCTGGACTTCATTGTGATAATGGAATCTGGGAATGGCAGAAGCGAGGTGCTGGAAATGCCTCAGGCCACATGGGTATGGTTACCAAAACAGGGGTCAGAACCAGAGTGTTAATCAGAGAGGCATCATTCAATGTGACCAACTGGTCATGCAATCCCTAGAATTCCAAGACAGGCAGCACACTAAAGCCCATTTTAGTAAAAATCTTAAAAAAAAACAAAACCAAAATCTATCACTGTTAAATTGAGGCATATCTTGAATCACAATAAGAGAATCACAGCTATTTACCAAAATCCTAAACCTGAAAGCTAGGTGCTCCTAAACAAGATCCATCACAGTTATGCACTGCAAGTATTCCTACTAAGCATGTCCAAAGGTACCCATGGCCATTTATACAGATAACTATAAATAAATAAAAATACCCTGGGACATCTGGGGAATTATTAGATACCACTTTTGAGCTCACATAAATCCCTGGGACCTAGATAGCCGTATGGACAACTAGTTCAAGTGAAGTCTTGTGGGAATGAGAAGTAAAGGAAAAATTTCTCCAGGTATCTTCCAAAGTGTGTTAAAGGAATCCCTGAAATAATTCTGGATTACTTTCTCAAATTCCTGAATGTATAACTAGAATAGATATATTCAAGACTTAACACATTACCCCCAATGGTTCTCTGTCCTATGGAATAAAACCTATCAGGAATAAACCTCCCTCCAAAACAGCAAACTGAATGCAAAACTACATCTCTGGGGCAATAGCATAAATTAGCACCATCACCTCACACTGGAAAGATACAGAAATGTAGATTCCCCTTACATTCCCCTTTAATTCATCGATTTAGCCAATGTAAAAAAAAGGTTGGGTCATGAAAAATAATGGAGATTTTCTTAATCTTTATCAGATGATTGCTACTGTTATGGAAGTGTGTGTATGAGTATGTGTGTTGTGTGTAAAATATATTTTTTGATAATTAGAAGAGTCTATAAAATAAATAAGTTCAAAGGATAGCTTTGGATTGAATACCCATATATCCCTAAACCACATCAAGAAAAAATACTGTGTAGTTTGAAACCCACTGTGAGTCTCTTCCCAATCATTTCCCTTTTCCTCAGCTAAATGCAACCATCATCTTCAAATCAATGTTTAATATCCCCTTGTTTACCTTTGTGCTTTTATCATTCACATATGTGCCTTGAAAAGAGCCCCTGAAGCCATGTATGGCTGCAGATTTGCATTGCACTCTAGCATGTGCCATAGTTCAGATGCCTAAACATTATTGTGGTCACTTTGGAAAAATGAAGTTTTAAGCCAAAAGAAAATACACACACACACACACACACACACACACACACACATATATATACATCAGTTTGAAAATCTGTAATAAAGGGTAACATTAACATTATAATCTGATGATTTTTAACAGAAGATTAGCTATAGAAAGTACCTGAATCAATGATTTTAACTTTTCTGACTGTTTACAATAGCTTTTTCTTAGGAATTCAGTAGACAAGGTCATGTGTGACTCCTCAAAAACATAGAGCTCACCAAAGTCACCATATTTGGCAAGATTACAGTTGATTCATGTGCAAAATGCCGAGCAGAATTATTGGAAGGAGTAGAGTGTTTTATTATTTTTCCTTCTAACTCATCTTGGCCTTTTCCAACTGCCAGGAGAAGTTAGAAAAGAACAATTCTGCAGGATGAGAAAAGTTCCCTCAACTAACCAACTAGGAAGTCATGGAAAGAAAGGAAGAACTTTATCAGTACACAGTCAAGAAAAGGTAGGAATCTGAGCCAGTTTAATCTAGACATTGTGTTCTTGAGTTAAATGAAGTAAGTGAAGGCTAAAATAAAATATCTACTTCTTGCAATGGCTAACTATTGTTAGGTAAGATATTAAAATAATAATCATAACAATCATAATAAAAATTAAATTAAACAAATGGAAAATATCAGAGAATTACCAAAAACTATGATAATTAGAGTAAGAATTTGCAGAACCAGATTCAAAAGTTGAGGGAGGACAAAAGAGATGAGCTTGGCATCTGAGACTGCTTTCTCATTATGGTAACTGCAATTTCCAGAAGCAACAATAAAAACTGCCTAAAAGGTGAGGAACCCCAGTAAGCCTGAAAATTCAGAACACACTTTAAAATGAGCAAGAGATCAAAGAAAAAAATCACTCTGGGGGGCTTCTGGGTGGCTCAGTTAGTTGTGTCTGCCTTTGGCTCAGGTCCTGATCTCGGAGTCCTGGGATCCAGCGGGCATTCGGCCCCCTGCTCAGGAGGGAGCCTGCTTCTTCCTCTCCCTCTGCCCCTTCCTTCCACTTGTGCGTGCGCGCGCTCTCTCTCTCTCTCAAATAAATAAAATCTTTTAAAAAATTACTATGGAATTTAGACAATACTTGAAGTTGAATAATAACAATAACAAAATAGTAATGCATTTTGAAACTTGTGGGATGCAACTAAACTATGTTTAGAGGAGCCATTGTAATCTTAAGTGTATATATTGGAGAAGAATAAAAAGCTAAATATTAATGATCTGAGAAACTACTACAAGAAACCAGTAAAAGAGTCACATATTAAGCCCCCAAAATATACACAAAAAAGATAATAAATATGAGCCAAAATTAATAAAATAGAAAAAATAAATACAATGAGGAGCTACAACAAAATAAATTCATAAACACCAGGTAAGATTTATTAAACACACACACAAATGACAAGAATATGAATTATCAATATCAAAAATTATAAAGGAAACATTACTATATACCTTCCACCATTTACAAATAATACTTACATTTAATGCATTTCAATTCAATAGTTTTAAAATGTGGTTTTACAAACTACACAAAGAAAATATAGACCTAGGTGATATCATAAAACCAAACCAAATTCTACCAAAGAAAATTATAATACCAATTTGACATAAACTCTTTCAAAGGCTAGAAACAAAGAACCCTTTCCAACTTGCTTTATGAACCCACCATGGACTTGATAGTGAAACCTGAAAAAGACATTACAAGAAAGAAACTTACAGGGTATTATCACTTATAATCATAGAAACACACTTTTTTAAAAAAATCCAGCAACATAAATAAATTATAATAAATAATTGGTTATTTGAGGATATAAGTCTGATTTAATATTTTTAAATTAACTAATATAACTGACCATGCTGACAAAAATGAGAAGAAAAATCATCTCAAAATAGTCATCTCAAAGATGCAGAAAATATATTTGATAACTTTCAGCATCAATTTGTATAAAGATTCATAGGTAGATAGAAATGTTCTTAGTCTGATAAAAAGAATAAAAAAATCTTAAATGAAGTATTAATCTTAACAATGAAATATTGAGAATTTTCACCCAGATTTGAGAAATAAGAAATGCTTTTTCATCATTTCCATACTATAGTATAGTAGAAGTTTTAGATCAATAAAGTAAAAATTTAAAAAATAAAGGAACTTTGGATTAGAAAAATAAATAAAACTGCCATTTTTTTGCAAATAATAATGATATACCTAAAAAATCCAAATAAATTAATAAATGAGTTTAACAAGTTCACTAAATACAAAGTCAATATACAAAAATCAACTGAATACCTGAACCAGCAACAATAAGAAAATAGAACTATAAAAGAAAATATATTGGTTGTCTATTGATGCCATAATGGATTATCACAGATTTAGCAGCTTAAAACAAAATCAATTACTTGTTCTGTAGATCAAAAGATGGGGCCCAGAGGGGCTCAGCTGGTCTAATCTCTGAGTTTCATAAGATCAAAGTTGAGTTGCTGGCAGGTCTACATTCCTCTATGCCATCTCTGGGGATTAATCTACTTCCAAGTTCATTTGGTGTAATGATCAAATTCAGTTTCTTGAGATTATAGGACTAAAGTTTCTGTTTTCTTGATGGCCATTGGGTTCTAGAGGCCATCCATATTCTTTGTCTCATGGCCCCTTTCCTCTGTCTTCAAAGCCAGCAGGTGGTGGTCTAGTTCTTATGTTTCAAATCTCTTTGACATTCCTTTCTTGCCATGTCTCATCTCTGCTTCCTTTGTCCCATCTCTCTGACTTCTGCCAGAGAAATTTCTTTGCCATAAGTGATTAGATTAGATAGATAGATAGATAGATAGATAGATAGATAGATGATAGATAGATTAGATAGATAGATAAATAGATAGATAGATAGATAGTCCATGATAATCTCCCTGTTTCAAGCTCCATAATCTTAATTACATCTTCAAAGTCCCTTCATGACAATACCTAGATTAGTGTTTGACTGAATAACCAGGAGGTAGGATTCTGGCAGATGACATCTTTAGAATTCTTTTTACCACAAAAATAATTTACAATAGCACAAAAATTAATCCAATTTCTAGGTGTAAATCTAATAAAATATGTGTACAATTTCCACCTATAAAACTATAAAACATTAGTCTAAGAAATTAAAGAAAACCTAAGTAAATCAAGTATATATGCCATATTTATTGATTGAAAACCTAAATATTGTAAGGATATTAATATTCTTCCAGAATTATCTAAAGATACAACACAATCCCATTTAATGAAAATTAGAAAACTGATTTTAAAATTTAAAAGGAACTGGGAGGCGTTGGGGCGCCTGGGTGGCTCAGTCAGTTAAGTGTCCAACTCTTGATTTCGGCTCAGGTCATGATCTCAGAGTAGAGAGATCTGCCCTGCATTGGACTCTGTGCTCAGCGTGGAGTCGTCCTCTCCCTCTCCCTCTCCTTCTTCCCCTCCTCACACTCTCTTTCTCTGTCAAATAAATAAAAACAAAATCTTTAAAAAATAATAAAAGGAACTGGGAGGTTTTAAGAATGATCACAACATTCTTTAAGAGAAGCAACAATAGAAAATTTAAACTACAAAATTGGAAGTCTAATTATAAATCTGCACTAATTAGGATATTAATGATGTAGTATTGTCACAAAGATAGATTAATGAAACAGATAATCCAGAAGTGGATCCAAACTCATGTGAACATTTCATTCATGATAAAAATGTCATTGTAGAGAAGTAACCAAAGGAAGGTCTTATTAATTAATGGTGCTTGGGACAACTGGTTATCCACAGGGGAAAGAATGAAATTTGACTCTTCACTCTCATCAATTGTTATAGAAGTCAGTATCAATGAATTGTAAAATTAAATGTCAATGAATTATAGATTTAAAACCATATAGATTCTAGAAGATTATTGTAGGCATCTGCTAAGATAACACCCAAGGATCCTTGTCTCCTAATATCCATGCTACGGGTAATCATCTTAACTTGAGTGTAGGCTGGACCTAGTGAATTTTTTAAATTCCTAAAGTGGTTGAATATCTCGTATGCTGATTTACTTTGTGTTTATTTTTCTAGGATCTACTACTCTTTGCCCATTTTCTCATTGTATTTTACTCCTCATTTTATAACTGCTATATATATATATCTTTTTATATATTCTCAATACTGTTCGGTAATTGTACAAATATCTTCTCAGGCCTGTTTGTAGGTGGCATTTTCACTTTCCTCATGCTGTCTTCCCAATGACAGAAATTGTTTAATATTAGGGTGCTCAATGTATCATTTTTTTATGTGTTTAGACTTTGACTTTTATAAAATCATGTTTATCTTAAGAATGTTATGACATTCTATATTTTATTCCAAAACGATTAAGGTACTGTCTTTTTCATAAACAATTTAATTCCCTTGAGTCACTTTATATGTGATGAGAAGTAGGTATCCAATTTCATTTTCCACATATGGATAATCAGTTGTTTTACATCATTTATTGGAGAGTCTCTCACTCTTTCATTGACCTGCAATACAAATTTCCATTGGATGCTGTTTCCATATGCATGAGGTCTGGTTCTGGATTTTCCATTTTATTTCACTGGTCTATTTTCTATTATTGGCCAGTACTATACTGTTTTAATTATTATACTGTCAAAATAAAGTTTGATATTTGGAAGCCAAGTCTCTCACACTTGAAGTGTATTTTTTAGATAGTTGTACTTCCTTATAAATTTGAGCATTAGCTTTTCAAGTTTATTAGAAAAATGCTGATGAAATTTCTGTTTGCACTAGACTCAAGCTATCCATAATTAGAGAAAAATACCTTTATAAAATTGATTCTTCCTCTGAATAAACACATTTATTTTCTTTAAAGTATTACAGGAATATTTCAGGAATTTTATAATTTTAATATTTAATATTCAAAGAAATTTTATTTAGTTTATTAAACTAAACATGAGACTAAAATAAAACTTCTAAAAGAAAACACATGAAACAATTTTTGTGACTTTGGGCTAGGCGAAGATTTCATAGATATTATTGCAAAATATTTGCATAGATGTTGCATCAAAAAAGATATATAAATTACTAATAAGCACTTGAAAACATGCTCAGTATAATTATTCATTGAGCGAGTTTATTTTTTTTAAAGATCTCATTTATTTATTTGAGAGAGTGTGAGCAGTAGTAGGGGGAGGGGCAGAGGAAGAGGGAGAGGGACAAGCAGACTCCCCACTGAGCAGGGAGCTGGACTCTGGCTCCATCCCAGGACCCTGAGATCATTACCTAAGCTGAAGGCAGATGTTTAACTGACTGAGCCACCCAGGTGCCCCTCAATGGGAGAATGTAAATCAAAACCACAATGAGATATCACTACAGACTCTAGAACGTGAATATTGACAATACCAAGTTCTGGCAAGGATGTGGGAAAGTGAGATACTTGTATATTTGTGGTAAGATCGTAAAATACAACAGTCATTTTTTTGAAAGTTTGATAGTTTCTTAAAATCTTAAACATATGCTTACTATATGATCCAGCAGTTCCACTTTTACATGTACCCCCAAAGAATGAAAACATGTCCACAAAAAGCTTGTATGTTAATGTACATAGTGGCATTCTTTATAATAGTCAAAACATGAAACACTTCATATGTCCATTAACAGGTGCATAGATAAGTAAAATGTGTTATATCCATTAAATGGAATACCACTTACTGAAAAGGACAGTGCTATTGATATTTGCAGCAACATAAATAGACCTCAAAAACATTATGCTGAAAGAAAAAAGCAAAGTAAAAATGACTATATATTGCACAATTTGATTTTTATAAAATTTCTGGAAAAAGCAAAACTGTAGAAACAGAAACCAGATCACTGTTGGCCTAAGGCTAGAGGTGTAAGTGAGGTTTCATGCTCTTTACAAGGTTGGAAATGTTCTAAAAATGGATGTGTTGATGTTCCATAATTGTACAGATTTACTAAAAATAATCCAACTGTATATTTACAATGTGTCAGTTTTATGGTAGATGAATTATGCCTCAAAAAACTTTAAATAGTTAGGTTTAAATATCACAAAATCACTGCCAAAAATATTTCTTCCCAAGATTCAGATAGTAAGTTTGACTGTTATTCAGGATTTGATCCATACTGTTATTAGAAATTAATGCTCAGAAAAGCAAAATATGATCTTCCATATTTTCTATTTTTTTTCTAGTATCTTCCTTTGTTGTTGTTTTCTGTTCGTTTGGTTGATTTTTTGTTTGTTATGTTTTCTGATTTTAAGTTCTATTCTTTTTTTAATTTTATTTTATTATGTTATGTTAATCACCATACATTACATCATTAGTTTTTGATGTAGAGTTCCATGACTCATTGTTTGTGTGTAACACCCAGTGCTCCATTCAATACGTGCCCTCTTTAATACCCATCACCAGGTTAACCCATCCCCCTACCTACCTCCCCTCTAGAACCCTCAGGTTGTTTCTCAGAGTCCATAGTCTCTCATGGTTGGTCTCCCCCTCCAATTCCCCCCCTTCATTTTTCCCTTCCTACTGTCTTCTTTTTTAAAAAATATATAATGTATTATTTGTTTCAGAGGCACAAGTCTGTGATTCAACAGTCTTACACAATTCACAGCGCTCACCATAGCACATACCCTCCCCAATGTCTAGCACCCAGCCACTCCATACCTCCCACCCTCCACCACTCCAGCAACCCTCAGTTTGTTTCCTGAGATTAAGAATTCCTCATATCAGTGAGATCATATGATACATGTCTTTCTCTGATTGACTTATTTCACTTAGCATAATACCCTCTAGTTCCAACCACGTTGTTGCAAATGGCAAGATTTCATTTTTTTAATGGCTGCATAATAATCCATTGTGTGTGTGTGTGTGTGTGTGCATACACACACACACACACACACACCACATCTTCTTCATCCATTCATCTGTCGATGGACATCTTGGCTCTTTCCACAGTTTGGCTGTTGTGGACATTGCTGCTATAAACATTGGGCTGCACGTACCCCTTCAGATCCTTACATTTGTATCTTTGGGATAAATACTCAGTAGTGCAATTGCTGGGTTGTATGGTAGCTCTATTTTCAACTTTTTGAGGAACCTCCATACTGTTTTCCAGAGTAGCTGCACCAGCTTGCATTCCCACCAACAGTGTAGGAGGGTTCCCCTTTCTCCACATCCTCGCCAACATCTGTTTCCTGACTTGTTAATTTTAGCCATTCTGACTGGTGTGAGGTGGTATCTCATTGAGGTTTTGATTTGGATTTCCCTGATGCTGAGTGACGTTGAGCACTTTTTCATGTGTCTGTTGGCCATTTGGATGTCTTCTTTGGAAAAATGTCTGTTCATGTCTTCTGCCCATTTCTTGATTGGATCATTTGTTCTTTGGGTGTTGAGTTTGGTAAGTTCTTTATAGATTTTGGATACTAGCCCTTTATCTGATATGTCATTTGCAAATATCTTCTCCCATTCTGTCAGCTGTCTTTTGGTTTTGTTGACTGTTTCCCTACTATTGGAACTTCATGAAGTTCTATTCTTCATCTGGAAAAACAGATGAAACATCTTTTCAACTTAAGCCATGTAAGTAAAATGGTCTGACACGTGTTTTCATAAGATATCATATACCATATCCAGTCTACAGGGAGGATACTTTCTATGGCAGTTATAGCTAACTGTCCACTAAAATCCAGGGTCCTTCTTCTATAAAATTGGATTGTGATAGGGAAATGACTGCTTATCCAAACACTCTAATTCCCAGCTCTGCCTGTCTTTAGGGAAGGCCATGTAACAATGAAGCAGGAATAGAAATAATGACTGTCACTTCTGGGCCATGATGGTGAAGAAACAGGTTATACCTTCTCTATTCTCTCTCTTTCCCTATCACGTGCCTGGCAACATATGTGGTAAATCTGAAATGCGTGTGTGTGGAAATGGCAAAGCAAAACCTGGACCCAGGCTGTATGACTCTGAGGAATAAAGCCCACACCCTTACCTCCCTCTACTAAAAAAGGAACACTCGTATTGAACAGTCACTTGAGCAAATCAAATTTCTACTGTGGTGATGTGTTAAAGTCACAGAAATGTTGATGTTAATTCATTATAGCACATGCAGTTATTTAGTTATGTATTAATATAGTCTATGCCCCTTAGTAGAAAAGTATCGAATACAACTCATTTTTTTCATAAGATTTTTGTTTGCTTTATTTCATTTTTTAATATTTTTATTCCTTCCTACTAAGAATAGCTAATTTTTACTCTTTCCTAGAAGTGGTTTAGTATAACATAGTTTTTCAAATTTTTTATAGTCATACACTAATTGGAAGAACCACAAACCTCTGGTATAATGCAATTCCAATTCTTGTCTTCCTTCAAATCATTTTCTTTTACTCACCAATTGTTTGCAAATGTCTTTAACTCCTGTTAAGTTTACATTTCTGACTTCTTTGCGGTCTTTATCATCTTGTCTTGCTCTCAAATCCAAAATGAAATTATTTCTCCCTTACTTATATATACTTTCTTTTGTAGCCAGAAATATTAGGATAATAAAACACTTATTAAAATACAGCAAATGTTTATACAACATTTTTTGTGCATTACGCATTATAAGTGTTTTATCAGAATTAAACTATTTAATTCTCATGAGAGCTACTATTTTTAATATACTTTTTCCAAATGAAGAAACTAAAGCACAAAGAGATTAAGTAACTTGCTAAAAGGCACAAAGCTAGTTAGATGGGATCTGATCTAAGCAGTCTGCTCCAAAACCTACATGTGTAACCACTATGTTATCCTGCCTGCTAATTACTTACATATATTTATGCTGCAGGACACCCCGGGGACTGCCTTTTTATAAGGCATGTTTTATTATGTGTTGACTCCACAGCAAAATCCTCGTGAGATATTTCTTCACCTGGGAAATATTTCCTGATCTCATCTTTCCCCACCTTCTTGGTACTGCTTTTATATGTTGCATATAGTTTCATTGTCTAATGACAATATTTAGAACAAGGCACAGCATAAAGGTATAAACCAATGAACACAAAAGTTTTTATGATTATACTAATGAAACTTATAATTACTTTAAAATTTCTTTCTCTTTTTTTTAAAGTTAATTTTCTTTTAAAGACTTTATTTATTTATCTGAGACAGAGAGAGAACATGAGAGGAGAGAGGGTCAGAGGCAGAAGCAGACTCACCGCTGAGCAGGGAGTCCAATGTGGGACTTGATCTTGGGACTTCAGGATCATGACCCGAGCTGAAGGCAGTCACCCAACCAACTGAGCCACCCAGGTACCCCTAAAATTTCTTTTTCTATAAGACTTTGAGCTTATTGAAGTCAAAAATTTATATCTGTTTTTATTTATTCATTCATCCAAAGTCCTCATCCTCCCTTTGGATGTTATTTGTTGTTATACATGGCACCATTTTATGTAATGAGCTCTAAGAGTATATGTGATTCACAGGAACTGTGTCTGGTGATAAAAATAGGTCCCATTTTTTAAACACTTAGTTTGTGCCAGGAACTCTGGTGAGTAATTTCTATGTGTAGTGAGGCTGCATTCTGGATGCTCCACACTATAGCCTGTTAGTTCACTTTTTACTTCAGCCATTTTGTAGCTACCAGTTACTAGAAGTTCCTTACCTCTGTTGTAACTCATATTTCTCATTTGCTGTCCTGGATCTTCTATGATGCTGAAGGAATGCCTGCAAGCACTCAGGGGGCCATCACACCTGTGCAGAACTGGAAGTCTAGGGAACTTAACACTTGATCAAGGTGATATGGGCATTAATAGGAGATCACAGCAGCATTATTTCCCACTCAGAGGGGTGAGTGGCTCAATCATACATACCTGACTTCCTGATTTTACTTTTTTCTGTCATTGCTCTCCCTAAAGCCTCCCTGGCCCCTCACACACACAATCAAACTGCTTCTTGGCAGGGGGTGGGGGAGATTCAGACAAAAACAGGTCAAAATTATTACTTAGACTCATATATCTAGGAAAATGTGGTTACTTTTTTATTATAAAACTACTTTGACTTTCTTGTAACTTTCTAGTTATTAATATTCCAGTAACTACTAGAATAAACATTCTCCTTTCACTTAAAATATCCAGTCTTTTCAAAGCTTTACTCCCTATCTGGGATAGTCTAAAACAATTCTCTTTAAGTAGCCCAGTCTCCCCAATTCCCTTTCTTCATCTCAGTGCAAAATGGTGTTACCATGTCTTCAAGGATGTGGAGAAAAGATCCTCAGACTTGGCCATTGTTCATTGGCTCCCTCAGGAATCATGCTGATATTCCTGCAATGCCTACATATTGCATACCTTTGTGGTGTTTGCTTATAATATAATTAATCCCATTGTGGGAGTTGCATTGGAAGGTCTGTTGATTTAGTACCTGATGGCCTGCCATTGCTAACTCTATCTCACCTTCATTTTTGTAACAGATCCACAAGGTCTGGCCATGGTGGCACATACTAGCCCAGCTCTGGCAGTGCAAACTAAAGTTTTCCAGGCCACTTTTTATCTAGCTGCCACATGATCTGCTTTACATGCTCAGTACCCTTCTGAGTCCTTTTCTCATGGTTAGGTAAGAATTTCTTGTCCAGTTCATGTCACTGGACAACAAGAGTAGATGGTGGAAGTTCGTATAATATCTGCCTTTATCCAAACATATTGGAAAAAAACAGATTTGTACAGTAATTAACCTATAGGATAGTCTCCTTCTTCAATTCAAAACATGAGCTGGCAAAATATTTCTATCCTACTTTGGCTCAATTGATTTATCTTTGGGCAGTTAGGCTCACCTGTACCACTTTCTCCTTTTTCCATAATCTTAAAGAATCAAGAGATCTTTTTTATCCCCACCTCCTCCCTTTTTTGTTTAATAGGTACCAAAAGGAGTGCGTTTTGGCTTTCCACTTCTTGTACATCATGACCTCTTTCCTCCCAACTCTAGCTTCATAGCTTACCCCTCATAGTGGACAAGATGCCAAAGAAGACTGGTTAGCTTACCAACAGGTGTATCTATATCGGAAAGCTCTTCAAAAGCATTATACTTCTTGCATGTGCTCTATCAAAGTTAATCCTCGGAAGATCCTATGAGATACATATTAAACTCCATTTTACAAACAAGAAAACAGCAAAAAATGTTAAGCAACTTTTTCAAAGGTCATAATGAAAAAGTGATAGATCAAGAATTCAAGGCCAAATTGCTTCATTATGAACACCGTGGTCTCAGCCATCTGGCTAAACAAGACTCAAAATTTCAGCATGTGACTCAAAGGTCACAAAGTGGTCGCTTGGTAATGCATCTTGAACAGAAATTAGTGAAATATAGTTATCAAATTTTGAATCCCAATTCATTTCAATATAAAGAATTGTTGCAAAAGTATATTTTGTTCTCTGTTGCTAAAGAGAAACTGTAATTTTAGTTTTCTTCTTGCATATATATCACCTGTTTTTGAATGAACCATTTATAAAACTTTATGGTAGAAAGATTAATCAGTCTGTCAGAAACTTATTTACAGAAAATCTTATGTAAAATACTCTGCCAAGTGCTGGAGATACAGATATTTATACTATGGTTTCTTCTCCTGAAGGAGATAGAGAAAAGAACCTACAGACACACACCAAAAAATTGACAATGCATATGAGCATATAAATAGCAATTGAATGTCCCTGGGAGTTATTGCTATATGATTTCTTATAAATGGAGAAATCTATCTAAGATAGAGTGAAGTATTGTGTCCTAAAAATTAAGAAAGAAAATGTTTCAAGTTGGAGAAATTAAACAGTGCAAAGTGCCACAAGGTAATTAATATTAAGCTAAGACTAAACTGACAAACTGAATTTAGTTAATGCTCTTGGTAAGATCAATTACCACTGTATGTCAGGAAAGAGAAAATGTTTAAAGATATTTGAAGATAAAGAGGTGACAAGGATCACTGATGTTAAGAACCTTGATAGAACTGGGCCCAGAGCACAGGGGAGTCTGGTCTGTCTAGCACTCATTTTTTTTTTTTTTTACACAAAGAGAAATTTATCTATTAAGAATTTATTTAAGTCAGGCTAGCTCTACCCTTTGGTTTAGAAAGATGGGAAGGAGATTTCAGAGATGAAGGGTGAGCAGCTTGAAGCAGAGTAAAGAATGAGTAAAAGGCACAGCCAAGAAAAAAGGCAGGGAAAGAAGGAGAAATGTGGAAATAGAAAATGAAAGACAAAGAAGTGATGAAAAAAGAGAGGAAGAGGAGGAAATAAGGAGTCAGAAATGGAGAGAAATAGAGAATATGAAAAGTAAAAAGGAAGGAAGGAAATTTTGATTAGAAGCAGGGAAAACAGAAGCTCATAAAGCAATAAAGCAGTTGTTTAACTTTCTCACTTTTTCTCATCCCTAGTTGTCTCATAAATAACTTAATACCCCAAATGCAGTATTCAGTGTAGGTTTCAAAGACTAAGGCTTCTTCTAAACAATAAGAAGCTATGAGCTAGATAAAACTTATAAAATATTGGTTTGAATTATTAGGAAAAAATTTTTAAACACACTGGCAATTATTAGAACCTCTTAAGACAGTTTTTGATTGCTTTCCTCCATCCATTTGCACTCTTAGAAACAAAAGATGGAATTTTGTTTCAGAATCCACTGCTCCCTGATTCTCTCAACATGGTATCTCAGGCCAAAGAAAACTGGCATATTGAATTCCCCTGACACCAGACATGGGTTCATGGTGAATCTCACTGAAATTAATCTCGGGATATATTCTGGAAACCTTCAAATAGAGACTCTTGCTCTCTGACACAGTCCTAGGAGCAACTGGCAGTGCTCCTGAGACCAGCAGAGAATGAGTCTTTTTGAGAATAGAATTAATATAGAGGAAGCTGACCCAACAGATGGAGGGAATCCTAGTCCTGAATTGTTTGACACATACCTGAAGCTATATCTACTTTTCATTCATTCCTTTATGGATCAATTAATTCCTTCATTCAATCTCATCCCCTTACCCCAGGCTAATTTACATTTGTTTTCCTGTCACTTATGATATTAAAAAAAAAAGGAAAGAGAAATCTAAAAACGATTTATGATTCAATGAACATAGATTTTCATAAATAGTGTTTCTCTTGGATATTTCATTTGTATATCGTTCTGTTTAGTAAATCCTCTAGAAGACGATTCCTAAAAGCCATCACTTTTTGTATGAAATTTGTCATGATTCTATAACAAATGCACCTTAGTTTTAGGCTGAAGAAGAGTAAAATTTAGGAAGGGAAATTAGCAAAAAATGATAATATATTAAAATAAGTGGTGAAAAGAAGAAAGAAAGAAAGAAAGAAAGAAAGAAAGAAAAAAGAAAGAAAGAAAGAAAGAAAGAAAGAAAGAAAGAAAGAAAAAAGGAAGGAAGGAAGGAAGGAAGAAAAAGAAAGAAAGAAAGAAAGAAAGAAAGAAAGAAAGAAAGAAAGAAAGAAAGAAAGAAAGAAAAGAGAGAGAGAGAGAGAAAGACGGAAGGAGAAAAGGAAGGAAGGAGGAAGAAGAAGAAGAAGAAGAAGAAGAAGAAGAAGAAGAAGAAGAAGAAGAAGGAAAGAAAAAGAAAAAAGAAAGAAAGAAGAAAGAGAGAAAGAAAAGGAAAGAAAGAAAGAAAGAAAGAAAGAAAGAAAGA